>NC_047577.1:660000-960000 GCF_011004845.1 Esox lucius
ATTTTTTCTGAGCAAGTCTTTTTCTGAAAGGGGGAAATTGAAAGGGAGAGAGACAGAGAAAGGGAGACAGAGAGATAGAGATGGAGAGATAGAGATGGAGAGATAGAGACAGAGAGATAGAGATGGAGAGATAGAGATGGAGAGATGGTGACAGAGATAGAGAGATATGGAGATGGGGGAAATAGAAATGGAAAAATAGAGAAGGAGAAATAGACATGAGAAATAGAGATGGATAGATAAAAACAGAGAGATGGAGATGGACAGATATCCAAAAATCACCAAAAGGAAATTAAAAGGACAATTTTACCTCAAGGGGACATTTTGATGAAGGAAAAAGGCTGTTTTCGGGTTAGGGGTTAGATGTATGGATTGGATTTATGAGTGAGGGGTTGGATTTAGGGTTTGATTTATGAGTGAGGGGTTGGATTTAGGGTTTGATTTATGAGTGAGGGGTTGGATTTAGGGTTTGATTTATGAGTGAGGGGTTGGATTTAGGGTTTGATGTATGAGTGAGGGGTTGGATTTAGGGTTTGGATTTAGGGGTTACATTTACAATTGTGGCCTACCAAAACTCAAAAAGAACTAATGGATAGCAACTGTCATCTCATCCTGAGAGGCTGTTTCAAACTCATGTCAGCTACTGAGAGTGACAACCACACACAGTTTGTCAACAAGAAAAGACAACCAAACACAGAATAGACAACCAAACACAGTTCATCATCAAGAACAGACAACCACACACAGTTTATCATCAAGAACAAACAACCACACACAGTTCTTCATCAAGAACAGACAACCACACACAGTTCTTCATCAACAACAGACAACCACACACAGGTCATCATCAACAACAGACAACCACACACAGTTCTTCATCAACAACAGACAACCACACACAGTTCTTCATCAAGAACAGACAACCACACACAGTTCATCATCAACAACAGACAACCACACACAGTTCTTCATCAACAACAGACAACCACACACAGTTCAACATCAACAACAGACAACCACACACAGTTTTTCATCAAGAACAGACAACCACACACAGTTCTTCATCAAGAACAGACAACCACACACAGTTCTTCATCATCACGAACAAGCTGCATGATTGAATAAAACCAGGGTACTGAGACTGTCACTCCCAAATGCAAGCGGTATGTTAATGCAGAAGCTTTTAGTATTTTATTAGATTGTTTGTGAGCTTGTTTTATTATTTTGGTACATTGCTTCCTAGTTTCAACTCAGCGATTAGACTCAGTAACATTATACATGGTTACTGTCAGGACTGACAGACAGACGGACACCCAGTCCGACAGACAGGCAGACGGGCAGATTGAAAGAGAGACAGACAGATGGACAGACATACAAACAGACAGAGGGACAGGCAGTCAAACCGACAGAGGGACAGACAGTGACAGACAGATGGACAGACATATGGACAGACATATGGACAGACAGAGGGAGATTCAACAAACAGACAGAGGGACAGACAGAGGGACAGACAGACAGAGTCACAGACAGATGGACAGACAGAGGGACATACTACAAACAGACAGAGGGACAGACAGACAGAGTCACAGACAGATGGACAGACAGACACTCAGGTAGTAGACTCAGCCAGGTGATGGATGAACAGAGCTCAGTAACCACGGTAACCTGATCACTCACTATCACCACGGATACATAGAGGAAAATGTCTCTCTTCTTCCAATATCCTTTCAATTTAAAATAATGTATAGTACATACAGTCGTGCTCATAAGTTTGCATACCCTGGCAGAAATTGGCATTGATTTAGAAAATCTGACTAATCCTGCAAAAAAAATGTATAATAATATGTATTGCACTTATTGTGTATGTACAAATAGTGAGTTTGATAGCTCTCACGTGGATGCACTGAGCAGGCTAGATACTGAGCCATGGGGAGCAGAAAGGAACTGTCCAAAGACCTGCGTAACAAAGTAATGTAAAGATTTATTTATAAAAACAAGGGTTTAAAAAGATACAATATGCCCGACAACACCTTGACACAACTCACAGCTTGTGGCACACAAATTTGGAGGGACAAGACCAAAATAGAGCTTTATGGTCACAACCATAAGCGCTAAATTTGGAGAGGGGTTAACAAGGCTTATAGTGAACAGAATACCATCCCCACTGTGGAGCATGGTGGTGGCTCACTGGTGTGGCCGTCACAGTCATGGGAGTCAGGGGAGTATTGGGAGTCAGGGACGTCAGGAGAGTCAGCAGAGTCATGGGAGTCAGGGGAGTATTGGGAGTCAGGGACGTCAGGAGAGTCAGCAGAGTTATGGGAGTCAGGGGTGTCAGGGGAGTCAAGGGAGTAAGGGACATCAGGGGAGTTTTGGGAGTCAGGGACATCAGGGGAGTTTTGGGAGTCAGGGACATCAGGGGAGTTTTGGGAGTCAGGGATGTCAGTGGAGTTATGGGAGTCAGGGGAGTTATTGGAGTTATGGGAGTCAGGGGAGTTATTGGAGTTATGGGAGTCAGGAGAGTAATGGGAGTCAGGGACGTCAGGGGAGTTATGGGAGTCAGGGGAGTCAGGGGAGTCATGGAAATTATGGGAGTCAGGGACGTCAGGGGAGTTATGGGAGTCAGGGGAGTTATTGGAGTTATGGGAGTCAGGGGAGTTATTGGAGTTATGGGAGTCAGGAGAGTAATGGGAGTCAGGGACGTCAGGGGAGTTATGGGAGTCAGGGAAGTCAGGGGAGTCATGGAAATTATGGGAGTCAGGTACGTCAGGGGAGTTATGGGAGTCAGGGGAGTCTGTGGAGTTATGGGAGTCTGGGGAGTCTGTGGAGGTTGGGGAGTCAGGAGAGTCAGAGGAGTCAGGGGAGTCTGGGGAGTCGGGGGAGTAATGGGAGTCTGGGGAGTCGGGGGAGTTATGGGAGTCAGGGAAGTCTGGGGAATCAGGGGAGTTATGGGAGTCAGGGGAGTCTGTGGAGTCAGGGGAGTCAGAGGAGTTAAGGGAGTAACGGAAGTCAGGGGAGTCGGGGGAGTAATGGGAGTCTGGGGAGTTATGGGAGTCTGGGGAGTTATGGGATTCTGGGGAGATTTATGGGAGTTATGGGAGTCAGGGGAGAACAGAACCAGCTGATGCAAAGCCCCACAGAATTACTGGTAACAAAACAAAAAAACTTGATTATCAGCTTGTTCTTACCTTTAAGAAAGGTTAGTGGGCATTGGCCGCCCATTGCCCTGTCACCAGTTCACCGCTTTTGTTTCCTTGGACCACTTTTGATAGGTACTGACACCTACAGACCCGGTCTGCAGAGGTATATATATATATATTATAAAAACCCGATTCCAAAAAAGTTGGGACACTGTACAATTGTGAATAAAAACATAATGCAATGATGTGGAAGTTTCAAATTTCAATATCTTATTTCAATATCAGAATACAACATAGATGACATATCAAATGTTTAAACTGATAAAATGTTATTAATTTTAAGGGAAAAATAAGTTGATGGCATCAACACATCTCAAAAAAGTTGGAACAAGGCCATGTTTACCACTGTGTGGCATTCCCTCTTCTGTTTATAACAGACTGCAAACGTCTGGGGACTGAGGAGACAAGTTGCTCAAGTTTATGAATAGGAATGTTGTCCCACTCTTGTCTAATACAGGCTTCTAGTTGATCAACTGTCTTAGGTCTTCTTTGTCGCACCTTCCTCTTTATGATGCGCCAAATGTTTTCTATGGGTGAAAGATCTGGACTGCAGGCTGGCCATTTCAGTACCCGGATCCTTCATCTATGCAGCCATGACATTGTAATTGATGCAGTATGTGGTCTGGCATTGTCATGTTGGAAAATGCAAGGTCTTCCCTGAAAGAGACAACGTCTGGATAGGAGCATATGTTGTTCTAGAACTTGGATATAACTGTCAGCATTGATGGTGCCTTTCCAGATGTGTAGGCTGCCCATGCCACACGCACTCATGCAACCCCATACCATCAAAGATGCAGGCTCCTGAACTGACCGCTGATAACAACTTGGGTTGTCCTTGTCCTCTTTACCCCGGATGACAGTTTTCCAAAATTAACTTCAAATTTTTATTAGTCGGACCACAGAACACTTTTCCACTTTGCCACAGTCCATTTTAAATTATCCTTGGCCAAGAGAAAACGCCTGCGCTTCTGGATCCTGTTTAGATACGGCTTCTTTTTTGACCTATTTTGGAATGTGTAGCTCTCATGAAATCCAAAATGAGCCAATATTTGGCATGACATTACAAAATGTCTCACTTTCAACATTCGATATGTTATCTATATTCTATTGTGAATTAAATATAAGTTTATGAGATGTGTAAATTATACCATTCCTTTTTTACTCACAATTTGTACAGTGTCCCAACTTTTCTGGATTCGGGTTTGTATATCTCCGATTCTTAAGTGGTCATCCATGACTTGTTTCACTGGGGTATAAATATGACATGACACACATTCCAAACTGCCTCAGTCATCAATCAATGAGGAAAGTCAAGACAATTCACAGAAACACAATGATTAATTGACACAAAAGGATGTTGACTTCCATAAATCAGGTAATGGCCATGAAAGAAAAGTAGGTCTGGTCAATAATGATGTTCTTGTTAGATGTCAAATGGTCAGTTCATAGAGTCTGTATGGTCAGTAATTATGTTCTTGTTAGAGGTCAAATGGTCAGTTCACAGAGTCAGTTTGGTCAGTTTGTCCTTCCTCCATCTCTCTCCCTCCATCTCTCTCCCTCCATCTCTCTTCCTCCCTCTCTCTTCCTTTCCCGCTCCATCTCTCTTTGTCCCTCTCCTCTCTTTTCCTCTCTCTCTCCCTCTCATTGTCCCTCTCCATGTCCCTCTCTACTCTCTTTTCCTCACTCTCTCCCTCTCTCAGTCCCTCTCTCCCTCCCTCTCTCAGTCCCTCTCTCCCTCCCTCTCTCAGTCCCTCTCTCCCTCCCTCTCTGTCCCTCTCTCCCTCCCTCTCTCAGTCCCTCTCTCCCTCCCTCTCTCAGTCTCTCTCTCTCTGTCCGTCTCTCTGTCCCTCAACCTCTTACCCTCTCCCTCCCCCTCATTGTCAATTCATATCAAAGGCGCTTTTTTGGCATGTGAAACGTTTCCATTGCCAAACCAAGTGAAGCAAATATAAAATATAAGTAAAAATGATAAACACTAGTGACAGCAGCAAACATTACAGACACAAAATTAGTTTAAAAAGGATTAACATAATTCAGACGTTATTTTACAGGGTAATAATCTCCCTCTTCCTCTCCTCCTTTCCCTCTCTCCTCTCTCCTCTCTTATATAAAGGTCAGTCCAGACATTATAAATCAAATCAGATCTGTCATCTCTCTCAGCCACTGTCCCTCACCCCAGGAGAGAGCAGAACACACACATGCAAACATACACACGTGCACACAGTCACGCACACACACACCCACACACACACAAACACAAACACACACAGCAGAAAGTTCAGAACTGTGCAAACCCATATATGGTCACATCATTAGCATAGTGAGGCCTCTTTACCATATAAGGATATTCCATACTAGCATCTCAGTTCGACAGTACAGTGCTTGTGTGTGTGTGTGTGTGTGTGTGTGTGTGTGTGTGCGCATGGGTATGGTATCCATAGTGATGTCACAGAAAATAATTTTACTTGGTAGAAACAGCTCATTCCTTCATCCCATTTAATCCCATTTACATTCTCTCCTCCCCATACCCCCTTTCTTCTCCTCTCTCCTCCCCATACCCCCTTTCTTCTCCTCTCTCCTCCCCATACCCCCTTTCTTCTCCTCTCTCCTCCCCATACCCCTTTTCTTCTCCTCTCTCCTCCCCATACCCCCATATTCTCTCCTCTCTCCTCCCCATACCCCCTTTCTTCTCCTCTCTCCTCCCCATACCCCCTTTCTTCTCCTCTCTCCTCCCCATACCCCCTTTCTTCTCCTCTCTCCTCCCCATACCCCCTTTCTTCTCCTCTCTCCTCCCCATACCCCCATATTCTCTCCTCTCTCCTCCCCATACCCCCATATTCTCTCCCCTCTCCTCCCCATACCCCCTTTCTTCTCCCCTCTCCTCCCCATACCCCCTTTCTTCTCCTCTCTCCTCCCCATACCCCCTTTCTTCTCCTCTCTCCTCCCCATACCCCCATATTCTCTCCTCTCTCCTCCCCATACCCCCTTTCTTCTCCTCTCTCCTCCCCATACCCCCATATTCTCTCCTCTCTCCTCCCCATACCCCCTTTCTTCTCCTCTCACCTCCCCATACTCCCATATTCTCTCCTCTCTATATCCCTTTCTCCTCCCCATACCCCCTATTCTCTACTGTCTCACTCTACCCTCACCCCTCTCTCTCTCCCACTCCATCTCTCTCCCCTATTCTCACTTCTCTCTCTCCCCTATTTTCTCTCCTCTCTCTCTTACCCTCTCTTATAGCTCTCCCCTACCCTCTCACCCCTCTCACCCTTCTCTCTCACCCCTCTCTCCCCTACTCTCTCACCCCTCTCTCCCCTACTCTCTCACCCCTTTCTCCCCTACTCTCTCACCCCTTTCTCCCCTACTCTCTCACCCCTCTCTCCCCTACTCTCTCACCCCTCTCTCCCCTACCCTCTGTCCTCTCACCCTTCTCTCCCCTACTCTCTCACCCCTCTCTCCCCTACCCTCTCACCCTTCTCTCCCCTACTCTCTCACCCCTACTCTCTCACCCTTCTCTCCCCTACCCTCTGTCCTCTCTCCCCCCTACCATTTCTCTGCCCTCTGCCTTCAACTCTCTCCTCTAACCTCGTCCTGATATTTTCTCTTCCATATCCTCTTTCCTCTCTTCTCTCCCTCCACTCCAAATGTTACATTTTAGTAATTTAACACACTTGCTTATCCAGGGTGACTTACAGTTAGTCCAGCCAGGCTTCCATCCCTTCACAGTGGGCTGTTTTCATCAGTTACTCCATTTGTTTCTATATTTAAATAATTGACAGTTTGATTCTTCCATTGTCTTAATTATAATTATATAAACATCTCACATTTCCATTTACATATTATTTCACATTTGCATATTATTTAACATTTCCATTTTCCATTTATATTTGCATATTATTTTACATTTCATCATATCCTCTTTTTCTCCCAGTCTGATTCAGGTCCATTTGTTTGAGAACTGGTTTAATGTCAATAATGTTGTTTTGATTTATAAAGCTTTGAAGTGGTTTGCATTTGAACACCTCTTAGTGATTCTATGTTATTCCATAGGTTCATCAATAATTATTCTATTTGAGTATGTTTTACAGGCTCTTGTAGAAGATGGTTATCTTCCAGTTTGTAGAATACTCTCAATTCTCTTCCAGTTTGTAGAATGCCCTTTATTTCTCTTCCAGTTTGTGAGAGTATTCTTAACCATTACATTGTTAATGCTCTCAGGCATATCTTTAAAAGAATAAACCTGGTTTTGGGATGAGGCAGCGCATCTTTAATGTGCATCCATTGGTCCTCCTTTGTGGTTGAATAATACATGTTCCCTGTCTTGGAAGTAAAAGCCTTGAATAGCAAGTTGGTTGAGGTCCAGGAAGTTTCAGAACACCCTCATATTCAGAGAACAGAGGGGTTTCCTTTTGATTCTTTGTGTTTAATTTGCCATTTAAAGTATATTATGATCAAATATGCTTTTTTAATCAATTTCGGTGAATAAATACAAACATGTTGGAAATCATTCTAAATTCCAAATTGGGTTATACATTAATGTTTTTCTCCATTTAATTAAACCTGCTTTCATACTATTATGTAATGGGATAAAAATGTGTATATCTTTTGCTCTAAAAGGGTTAAACAGACTGTTAATTTAAGCAATGAAGCACAAGGCAGTGTGGTATCTGACCAATAAGGCATGAGGGGGTGTGGTATCTGGCCAGTATATAAGGCATGAGGGGGTGTGGTATCTGGCCAGTATATAAGGCATGAGGGGGTGTGGTATCTGGCCAATAAGACATGAGGGGGTGTGGTATCTGGCCAATAAGGCATGAGGGGGTGTGGTATCTGGCCAGTATATAAGGCATGAGGGGGTGTGGTATCTGCCCAGTATATAAGGAATGAGGGGGTGTGGTATCTGGCTAATAAGGCATGAGGGGGTGTGGTATCTGGCCAATAAGACATGAGGGGGTGTGGTATCTGGCCAAAAAGGCACGAGGGGGTGTGGTATCTGGCCAAAAAGTCACGAGGGGTGTGGTATCTGGCCAATAAGGCAAAACGCAGTGTGATATCTGGCCAATAAGGCACCAGGGGTGTGGTATCTGGCCAATAAGGCAAAACGCAGTGTGATATCTGGCCAATAAGGCACCAGGGGTGTGGTATCTGGCCAATAAGGCACGAAGCAGTGTGGTATCTGGCCAGTAAGGCACAAGGGGTGTGGTATCTGGCCAATAAGGGAAAAGGCAGTGTGGTATCTGGCCAATAAGGCAAAAGGCAGTGTGGTATCTGGCCAATAAGGCAAATGGCAGTGTGGTATCTGGCCAATAAGGAACGAGGGCTGTGGTATCTGGCCAGTAAGGCACAAGGGGGTGTCGTATATGGCCAATAAAGCACAAGGGGGTGTCGTATATGGCCAATAAGGCACAAGGGGGTGTCGTATATGGCCAATAAAGCACAAGGGGGTGTCGTATATGGCCAATAAGGCACAAGGGGGTGTCGTATATGACCAATAAGGCACAAGGGGGTGTCGTATATGACCAATAAGGCACAAGGGGGTGTCGTATATGGCCAATAAGGCACAAGGGGGTGTCGTATATGGCCAATAAGGCACAAGGGGGTGTCGTATGATCCCTCGAACCACCCTCGATCCCTCGAACCACCCTCGATCCCTCGAACCACCCTCGATCCCTCGAACCACCCTCGATCCCTCGAACCACCCTCGATCCCTTGAACCACCCTCGATCACACACAACTGAGTTGCGCAATTCTCATTTTGGTTCAAATAACAATGTTTTTATAACATTAAATAATAAACACAAACATGCTATTCTTTTTCAATTGAAGTAATCCATAAATTTTTTCAAAAGTATCTGTAATCCGATTACAATTTTTTTGTTGGTAACATAACAGATTACCGTTACTCCCCAACTCTGCTGCTAAACTACAAAACGTTTTAATAAAAAGAACAGAGAACTTCACAGATATGCACAAGAATGGCTGAGAGGCCTTCACAGACATGCAAAGCACTGACTTTGCTGTCTGGATAAAATCCGCCTCCCGTTTCTGTTAATTTGAAAATGAATGGGCTAACGTGTCTGTTAGTTCCTAAAGAGCAAGAACTCAAGCTGATAATGAAACAGAGGTAATGAAGGAGGTAAGGAAGATAGGAGAGCGAGATGAGTGACAGAGAGAAAGAAGAATGAGAAAGAGAAGACAGGACAGGAGAGGAGACAGCACGAGAAGAAAGAGCAGGAGAAGACGGAGGAGACAGGGACAGAAGGAGACAGGGACAGGAGGAGACGGGGACAGGAGGAGACGGGGACAGGAGGAGACGGGGACAGGCGGATACAGGGACAGGCGGAGACAGGGACAGGCGGAGACGGGGACAGGAGGAGACGGGGACAGGAGGAGACGGGGACAGGAGGAGAGAGGAATTGAGGAGGAGAGAAGAGAGGATGCTATATCAGCACCAGGTTTGGACTCCCCTGTGTGCTTGTATTACTGTCCCCAGTGCAACACCGTCCACACACACACACACACACACACACACACTCACACTGACTACACAGCTGAAGTAACCGGGCCACGAGGGCAGCGAAACACTGTTGCCTAGCAACCAGGTAGTTCCTCCGTGAGTATGGCACCCTGGGAGATTCCCCCAATTTACCAGAGAGGACTGTGTGTGTGTGTGTGTGTGTGACTATAATGCTGACGCAGAAAGGGACAGACTTTGGTACGATGCGACCATGGCAACAGTCCGGTCTTCAGGGGAGCGCTAGGTTCTCCGGGTGTTTTGAGAGATGCTTAACTCTTGGCATTTGTATATACATTTCTAAGTCTTGATTGAGTATTTATTTATCCAGCAATTGTGATTCATAATGTACACGGAACACAAACACACCTCTTCATCAGAGGTAGATAGACTACAAGGAACACACACACCTCTTCATCAGAAGTAGATAGACTACACGGAACACACACACACACCTCTTCATCAGAGGTAGATAGACTACACAGAACACAGACACACCTCTTCATCAGAAGTAGATAGACTACATGGATCAAATACACACCTCTTCACTTCACGGAACACACACACACACACCTCTTCATCAGAGGTAGATAGACTACACAGAACACACACACACACCTCTTCATCAGAAGTAGATAGACTACACAGAACACAGACACACCTCTTCATCAGAAGTAGATAGACTACATGGATCAAATACACACCTCTTCACTTCATGGAACACACACACCTCTTCATCAGAAGTAGATAGACTACACAGAACACAGACACCTCTTCATCAGAAGTAGATAGACTACATGGATCAAATACACACCTCTTCACTTCATGGAACACACACACACACCTCTTCATCAGAGGTAGATAGACTACACAGAACACACACACACACACCTCTTCATCAGAGGTAGATAGACTACACAGAACACACACACACACCTCTTCATCAGAAGTAGATAGACTACACAGAACACAGACACACCTCTTCATCAGAGGAAGAATGTGTGCACAGTGTTCTAAACACACAAAGTGCCTCGGAACATTGGAGTAAGGAAAGAGAATTATACAAAAATGTTATTTAAATGTCTCCTAAAGTTTTCCTGGATTATGGGTCTCTGTCTAAAGGAAACACTTTAGGATGGTTACATCTACAACCTACTTAGCTTTAGGATGGTTAAATATAAAACCTACTTAGCTTTAGGATGGTTACATCTACAACCTACTTAGCTTTAGGATGGCTACATCTACAACCTACTTAGCTTTAGGATGGCTACATCTACAACCTACTTAGCTTTAGGATGGCTACATCTACAACCTACTTAGCTTTAGGATGGTTACATCTACAACCTACTTAGCTTTAGGATGGTTACATCTACAACCTACTTAGCTTTAGGATGGTTACATCTACAACCTACTTAGCTTTAGGATGGCTACATCTACAACCTACTTAGCTTTAGGATGGCTACATCTACAACCTACTTAGCTTTAGGATGGCTACATCTACAACCTACTTAGCTTTAGGATGGCTACATCTACAACCTACTTAGCTTTAGGATGGCTACATCTACAACCTACATAGCTTTAGGATGGTTACATCTACAACCTACTTAGCTTTAGGATGGCTACATCTACAACCTACGTAGCTTTAGGATGGTTACATCTACAACCTACGTAGCTTTAGGATGGTTACATCTACAACCTACTTAGCTTTAGGATGGTTAAATATTGCTGATATTTAGTTTGATATGGAATATTTATCTGTATAGATTTATTGATATTTCTTCACTGGTGTTATTGACTTTTTCCAGATGTTTTGATGGATATATTAATAGAGACGAATGAAGGAAGAGCAAGCAAGAGATGGAATGACTGACCGAGTGAGAGCCATGAAACTGATCTGTACTGACTTACATTGAAGGACAGAGACTCTGCTTTTGCAAGCCCTTTGAAGTTGCAGAGACTGAGCCATACATTGTAGTTATTTGGGGGAGAGGGGTGATACGTTATGTTTGCCATCTGCTTTATTTATATAATACACATCTTGCTCCCTGAGTCATCTATGAGCAGCGTTGGATTTAATGCTTACCAACCGTTTTAATACATTAAGCCCTTTTTACATCAGCAGTTGTCACAAAGTGCTTATACGGATACTCAGCCAAACAACAAACAGACAGCAATAAGATTTTGAAAGCACAGTGGCTAGGGAAAAACTCCTTGAATAACTCCCTGAAAAAACTCCATGAAAACTAACGGACAAACTCCCTAGAAAGGTAGGGTCACAGCCTGGCTCCGGAGGACCCCAGAGGGCTGCAAGTCCTCTGCGGGCGATGAAGAGAGTGGATAATAATAGTACATGACCTTTTAAGGCCACACATATTCAGGCCTTACAATGCACTGGGTTTAGCGTGTTACAACAGAGTTGCTATTGAGCCCAAAGAAATACATCTACGATAAGTCAGTTAAGCTAAAGGCTAGACATTGCATGGGGTGCTAAGACAAGTTTAGTTTGCCAGATCATTCTAGAATATTTATTCTACAGTAAAACAAGTCATTGTAACAGATTTAGCTTGATTATTACATTGGCTCATAAAAGTTTATTCTATTTTATTGTGTAACAACATGAAATAATGAATTGCTCGAAGTCCATCAAATTCCAATCCTTTAACATCAGCAGAAACATATGTTCTATAACAATCCCTTAACACTAGAAGAAACATATGTTCTATACCAATCCCTTAACACCTGCAGAACCATTTGTTCTATACCAATCCCTTAACACCAGCAGGACCATATGTTCTATACCAATCCCTCAACACCAGCAGGACCATATGTTCTATACCAATCCCTTAACACCAGCAGAAACACTTGTTCTATACCAATCCCTTAACACCAGCAGAAACATATGTTCTATACCAATCCCTTTAACACCTGCCCTAACCCTAACCCAACCGGTAGAGGGGCATCAAGACGGCTAGACATGAACACAACCCGAACCCTGACGCATGTGGCATCCAAGCCATCCCTGACTACCGGCCAAATAACCACACCCCCATAGCCAGAGACGTCGCCTTCACTGACGAGTTAAACAGATTCTATGCACGCTTCAACAGGGACAACATAGAGCCAGCCATCCATGCTGAATTCCCCCACAGAAGTCACTGGCCCAGGCGGTTGTTCCAACGTGCTTCAAGACCGCAACCACTGTGCCAGTGCTGAAGCAGTCGACTGCATCGAGCCTGAATGACTTCCGACCTCTTGCATTCACCCCCACAATCATGAAGTGCTTCAAAAGACTGGTCCTGGCCCACCTTAAGTCCTGTCTCCCCCCAACACTGGATCCCTACCAGTTTGCCTACCGGTCATACAGGTCAACAGAGGATGCCATCTCTACAGCTTTACACTCTGCCCTGACCCACCTGGACAAAACCAACACCTATGTGAGATTGCTCTTCATAAACTTCAGCTGAGCATTCAACACTGTCATCCCTTCTAGGCTGGTCAACAAACTCCATGACCTGGGGATGAGCTCCTCTTTATGCAACGGGACGTTGGACTTCCTAACCAGACCCCAGTCGGTCAGGTTAGACAACTTCTCCTCCTCCACCCTGATCCTGAACACTGGTGTTCCACAAGGCTGTGTGCTGGGCCTCCTCCACCCTGATCCTGAACACTGGTGTTCCACAAGGCTGTGTGCTGAGCCCCCTCATGTACTCCCGCTTCACCTACGACTGCGTTCCTGCACACAGTTCCAACACCAAAGTCAACAACCTGGCCCTCAACGCAAAGAAAATCAAGGAACTCATTGTGGATTACAGGAAGTCTAAAGGCTACAGTCACGCCCCAGTTCTCATCGATGGTACTGAGGTGCAGCGTGTGTCCAGCAACAAAATCCTGGGTGTCCACATCTCAGAGGACCTCTCCTGGACCTTCAACAGCCCTGGTCAGCTCCCAGCCATCATAGACCTCCAGCACATCACTGGTACCCAGCTCCCAGCCATCGTAGACCTCCAGCACATCACCGGTACCCAGCTCCCAGCCATCATAGACCTCCAGCACATCACCGGTACCCAGCTCCCAGCCATCGTAGACCTCCAGCACATCACCGGTACCCAGCTCCCGGCCATCATAGACCTCCAGCACATCACCGGTACCCAGCTCCCAGCCATCATAGACCTCCAGCACATCACCGGTACCCAGCTCCCAGCCATCATAGACCTCCAGCACATCACCGGTACCCAGCTCCCGGCCATCATAGACCTCCAGCACATCACCGGTACCCAGCTCCCGGCCATCATAGACCTCCAGCACATCACCGGTACCCAGCTCCCGGCCATCATAGACTTCCAGAACATCACTGGTACCCAGTTCCCAGCCATCATAGACCTCCAGCACATCACCGGTACCCAGCTCCCGGCCATCATAGACCTCTAGAACATCACTGGTACCCAGTTCCCAGCCATCATAGACTTCCAGCACATCACTGGTACCCAGCCCCCAGCCATCGTAGACCTCCAGCACATCACTGTTACCCAGCTCCCGGCCATTATAGACCTTGTTGCACTACTCCCTTTGTACTATTGGACTTTGACCAAGCCTAGAAAAATCTGATAATGGTAGTTTTCCGTCATTACAGGAACGTGTTGACCTCAAACCTCACTGCTGCTATCCCTGCATTTCAGTTGCACATGCACTCTACTTCTTCAATTTGCCTTAATTGCACATTTAGTATTGCCATTTGTACTGCATTTGCCTTCATTGCACATCTACACATTCCACTTGTAATATACATACATGTATACTTAATACTTGTAAATACGTGTAAATGATCTGCCATGTTCTATTTGCACTTCTGGTGAGATGCTAACTGCATTTTGTTGCACTGTACTTGTACTTGTTCAATGACAATAATGTTGAATCTAATCTAATCTAAAACTTAACTGACTGGAGATACTCAGCAGCTGTCCTCACTTGAAGAGCTGTCATAATGTATGTGGTAAATATTCCACCCATCTAATTAGCCACAATAGCAGGGATGATGGCAGCACACTGCTGGCTGGCCTTACTGTCACTTGCAGAGGGTGTAAATGGAACAGGGCACCTACAACCACCTTTTGTACTTAAGACATTCTACCCATGACCTCAGCCAACCACCTACAACAGTACTGAAAGAGCCACTGGGGGTGGGCAGTCTGTGATGTCATCTCCATGTCCCTGGTGAACCAAGGGCTGACACAGTCATGATCCATTAGCAATTACTGCAGGAACTCATGCAAGATTAAAGGGGATGGACATTAATGATGCTTCAGACTGAGTAACTCATTAAAACCCTCACATAGAGAGCCTTGGGAAAATCATAACATAAACCCAACACAGATGCCTTAACGTGATCTCAGATTGGGCACTGATAGAGGAGAGATTCTCTTGATATGCATGTTGGTTGCTTCTCATGAGAGTTTCTGGACAGATATATCCGGAGCACACTAAGCACTGAAGACTTCTGATGCCGGAGGATAAGTGAGTCCCTGTTACCATGATTTAAAAGCTGCATATCACTGACTGAAATGGTATGGAAAGGCAATTCATTCACCAGACCGAAATGGTATAGAAAGGCAAGTCATTTCTCCCAGACTGTAATGGAATAGAAAGGCACATCATTTCCCTCACTGAAATACAATGGAAAAGCATAACATTTCCCTCACTGAAATACAATGGAAAAGGACAACATTTCCCTCACTGAAATACAATTGTAAAGGACAACATTTCCCTCACTGAAATACAATTGTAAAGGACAACATTTCCCTTACTAAAAAATGGAATAGAGAAGCAAAAAATGTCCATGACTAACTAAAATGGAGTATAGAAGCACAACATTTCTGTGACTAAAAGGGAATAGAAATGCATGACATATTAACAGAGGACAGCATTCAGAAAGGAACAGTAATGATTAGGGTTAGAAGTAGAATTATTTTTAAATTAGACTGTACTATGTTAATATAGTATGTTTTTCTGTACTATGTAAATATTTGAAGTCCTGTATTATGTTAATATATGTAGTCCTGTATAAGTCCTGTACTATGTTAATATAGTATGTTTTACTGTACTATGTAAATATATGAAGTCCAATACTATGTTAATATAAATAGTCCTGTACTGTGTTAATAATAGTATGTTTTACGGTACTATGTTAATATAATATGTAGTCATTTAATGTCCCCTCCTGACCAAGACGTTCTGTTAGAGCCCATGGGGTTTGTGTTCACCCTCCTGACCAAGACGTTCTGTTAGAGCCCATGAGGTTCGTGTTCACCCTCCTGACCAAGACGTTCTGTTAGAGGCCAAGGGGTTCGTGTTCACCCTCCGGACCAAGACGTTCTGTTAGAGGCCAAGGGGTTCGTGTTCACCCTCCTGACCAAGACGTTCTGTTAGAGGCCATGAGGTTCGTGTTCACCCTCCGGACCAAGACGTTCTGTTAGAGGCCAAGGGGTTCGTGTTCACCCTCCTGACCAAGACGTTCTGTTAGAGGCCATGGGGTTCGTGTTCACCCTCCTGACCAAGACGTTCTGTTAGAGGCCATGGGGTTCGTGTTCACCCTCCTGACCAAGACGTTCTGTTAGAGGCCATGGGGTTCGTGTTCACCCTCCTGACCAAGACGTTCTGTTAGAGGCCATGGGGTTCGTGTTCACCCTCCTGACCAAGACGTTCTGTTAGAGGCCATGGGGTTCGTGTTCACCCTCCTGACCAAGACGTTCTGTTAGAGGCCATGGGGTTCGTGTTCACCCTCCTGACCAAGACGTTCTGTTAGAGGCCAAGGGGTTCGTGTTCACCCTCCTGACCAAGATGTTCTGTTAGAGGCCATGGGGTTCGTGTTCACCCTCCTGACCAAGAAGTTCTGTTAGAGGCCATGGGGTTCGTGTTCACCCTCCTGACCAAGACGTTCTGTTAGAGGCCATGGGGTTCGTGTTCACCCTCCTGACCAAGACGTTCTGTTAGAGGCCATGGGGTTCGTGTTCACCCTCCTGACCAAGACGTTCTGTTAGAGGCCATGGGGTTCGTGTTCACCCTCCTGACCAAGATGTTCTGTTAGAGGCCATGGGGTTCGTGTTCAACCTCCTGACCAAGACGTTCTTGTCAGGTTACTTTGTTTGGCCAAACGAAAGAGTCTTGGTGGTTCAGAACTACTTCCATTTCACAATGATTGAGCCCACTGTGCTCCGGGGGAACTATCAATGCTCTAGCCATTTTTGTAACCAAGTTCTGAGTAGCACAGATATCACACGGACAACTGAAGCTCTGTCAGCAGCAGGGAAATCACACCACTCAACCGCTGATCACGGCACATAACAGCCTGTAGCCTAACCTCAGTCTCTGCTGATGACTGTGAGAGTCCTCAACAGCCTGTCCAAAACATACCTACCTACAGGCTACATGATACTAGGAAATAAGATGTCACACGGAAGCACTACTGAAGAGACCCTGTTAATCCTGTGAGTGGCAAACTAGGATAACCAAGACAATGAATAAACTACACACAACAAGCCTGGGGAAACTGGGTGAAGTGCAGGATGACATAAAAAATATAGATAAGATATTTCTGTAAAAGGATTATATTAAAACTGATAAAATAATATGAAAATAGATGCAACAATTCTAAAAAAGTTACATTAAACCCAATAACATAATACAAACATGGTGAACTTTAAACAAATAAATAAAATACAATAATATGGTACAGAATAAACAGGTAAAACACAGACTGTTAAAGCAGCACAACGTCTGTGAAACAAAGTTTTGATTGCCCAAACCAATCAGATACCACAAACACTCAGCCTTTGTCAATTAATATAACCAGGTGTACATACAAGCCTTATAGCATTGGCTGAGCATTCTGTTTGCACCTGTGTTAAATGGATGTATTTGCTCACAGCAGACGGTAATGAGTGAGTGGTTGTGAAGCCTCTATGTCACCATGACTACTGGGCTCTGCCAATAGCACATACTGAAAATGTGCTAACAATGAAGTATATATGATAGAACATAACCAATGTATGACTGACACAACATAACAGCCAATTTATGAATGACTCGACATAACAGCCAATGTATGAATGACCTGACATAACAGCCAATGTATGAATGCCTTATAACAGTCAATGCATGATTGACTCGACATAACAGCCAATGTATGAATGACTCGACATAACACCCAATGTATGACTGACTCGACATAACAGCCAATTTATGAATGACTCGACATAACAGCCAATGCTGCAGTGTGCGCAAACCTGGTCAAGAACTACAGGAAACGTACGATCTCTGTAATTGCAAACAAAGGTTTCTTTACCAAATATTAAGTTCTGCTTTTCTGATGTATCAAATACTTATGTCATACAATAAAACGCAAATTAATTACTTAAAAATCATACAATGTGATTATCTGGATTTTTGTTTTAGATTCCGCCACTCACAGTTGAAGAGTACCTATGATAAAAAATTACAGACTTCTACATGCTTTGTAAATGGGAAAACCTGCAACATTGGCAGTGTATCAAATACTTGTTCTCCCCACTGTATGACTGACTCGACATAACAGCCAATTTATGAATGGCTCGACATAAGACCCAATGAATGAATGACTCGACATAACAGCTATTGCACGAATGGAATTACTCTTGCCCTGCAAGAGGGCCCCATTGTTGGCACCCCAAAGGTGGAAGGAGTGAGGGACAATCTATAAAATACATACCAACACTGAAAGAGTTAATTCTGTAGGTCTGACTCATACCCAGATCTGTTTACCCAGCACAGCAAGTGTAGCAATACAAACTCAATAATCCATGATTGCACATTAGATGAACGCATTCTGGTACATTTAGCTAAAGGGGGATCCCAGACATTAGGATCACTGTAAGAACCGTCTTTTGATGCATCTTCAGTAGCTAGTCGCTTCTCATTGGTTAAATTGCATGGCACATCTATGAGTGATCCAGACTATTTCTTACTACACTGTTAAGGGCTTTTCTGCCCTTCTGCTTTACTTTATTCACAGAACAGCACTGCTAAATACAGAATCAAGATAGTAAGGAAATCTTTATAATGGTGACAATCGACAACTTCACAACCACATTTGATAATAGAAAGGTGTATAACTATTACATTTGTTTACAAACAAGTAATGTAAAGCCATGTTGAATGAAAACTGAGATAGCTTAGCTGCACAGACCTAAAAATCGTAAAAATTGGTGAGCACATTTCAGACTCAGACCCTCAGCAATGGAGTGCTGCTAAGATACATGCTGGAGCCCCTCATCTAATCTCTCTACACCATAGACTGGGCCTACAGCAGACAACACTAACAGTCATGACGATACCAACGGTGATGACAACATTAACAGTCATGACGATACCAATGGTGATGACAACACCAGTAGTGTTGATGATACCAACGGTGATGACAACACCAACGGTGATGACAACACCACCGGTCATGACGATACCAACGGTGATGACAACACCACCAGTCATGACGATACCAATGGTGATGACAACACCAACGGTCATGACGATACCAACGGTCATGACGATGCCAACGGTCATGACGATGCCAACGGTCATGACGATACCAACGGTGATGACAACACCAAGGGTCATGACAACACCACGGGTCATGACAACACCACCGGTCATGACAACACCACCGGTCATGACAACACCAACGGTCATGACAACACCAACGGTCATGACAACACCAACGGTCATGACAATACCAATGGTGATGACAACACCAGTAGTGTTGATGATACCAATGGTGATGACAACACCAACGGTCATGACGATACCAATGGTGATGACAACACCAACGGTCATGACGATACCAATGGTGATGACAACACCAACGGTCATGACAATACCAACGGTGATGACAACACCAAGGGTCATGACAACACCAAGGGTCATAAAAACACCAAGGGTCATGACAACACCAACGGTCATGACGACACCAACGGTCATGACGACACCAACGGTCATGACGACACCAACGGTCATGACAACACCAACGGTCATGACGATACCAACGGTGAAGACAATGTACTGTGGAGAGGATAACCAGCTGGTGCCGTTAAAATAACTTGGCACTAAACACAAATAGAACAGTACAGGTGGTGGGTGACATAAAGAAACCCCTTAAGATAGAAGGCTCATCTGTTAGTTAAGCTGAATCATTCTGACTCTTGAGGACCATAATCTCCTACAATCTCAGGTGGGAGGAAAACATCCCAGTGATTCCCAAGATGGCCGCGAGCAGACACTTGGTGCTAAAATAAATCCAGTCAATCCAGACCAGGCTCAACTCCCTGCATGTAGAAGTTTGGTTGAAGTATAGAGCAGCCAAATCAGTACAGACTTGAGGATATGATGGAGCAAAGCAACTTGGTGTATAGAGACAAGAGGACAGTTACATGGTGTATAGAAACAAGAGGACAGGGACTTGGTGTATATGGACAAGAGGACAGGGACTTGGTGTATATGGACAATAAGACAGGGACTTGGTGTATAGAAACAAGAGGATAGGGACTTGGTGTATAGAAACAAGAGGATAGGGACTTGGTGTATAGAAACAAGAGGACAGGGACTTGGTGTATAGAAACAAGAGGACAGGGACTTGGTGTATAGAAACAAGAGGACAGGGACTTTGTGTATAGAAACAAGAGGACAGGGACTTGGTGTATAGAAACAAGAGGACAGGGCCCATAACTAAGCCTCAGGGAACACTACTAGTATCAGATGGCAGGCTGCATGCACAGCGTGAGAAGTCCTGAGAGGAAGAGGATCTGTGGTTCATACCCAACCCAGAGAGGAGGATCTACTAGTTCACACCCAGCCCTGAGAGGAGGATCTGATGGTTCACACCCAGCCCTGAGAGGAGGATCTGATGGTTCACACCCAGCCCTGAGAGGAGGATCTGATGGTTCACACCCAGCCCTGAGAGGAGGATCTGATGGTTCACACCCAGCCCTGAGAGGAGGATCTGATGGTTCACACCCAGCCCTGAGAGGAGGATCTGATGGTTCACACCCAGCCCTGAGAGGAGGATCTGATGGTTCACACCCAGCCCTGAGAGGAGGATCTGATGGTTCACACCCAGCCCTGAGAGGAGGATCTGATGGTTCACACCCAGCCCTGAGAGGAGGATCTGATGGTTCACACCCAGCCCTGAGAGGAGGATCTGATGGTTCACACCCAGCCCTGAGAGGAGGATCTGATGGTTCACACCCAGCCCTGAGAGGAGGATCTGATGGTTCACACCCAGCCCTGAGAGGAGGATCTGATGGTTCACACCCAGCCCTGAGAGGAGGATCTGATGGTTCACACCCAGCCCTGAGAGGAGGAGCTCATGGTTCACACCCAGCCCTGAGAGGAGGAGGATCCGCCCTGAGAGGAGGATCTGATGGTTCACACCCAGCCCAGAGAGGAGGAGGATCAGCCCTGAGAGGAGGATCTGATGGTTCACACCCAACCCTGAGAGGAAGATCTGTGGTTCACACCCAACTCTGAGAGGAGGATCTGATGGTTCACACCCAGCCCTGAGAGGAGGATCTGATGGTTCACACCCAGCCCTGAGAGGAGGATCTGATGGTTCACACCCAGCCCTGAGAGGAGGAGGATTAGCCTTGAGAGGAGGATCTGATGGTTCACTGTGTGGTAGGCAAGATGAGCATTATGAAGAGCCTCTGTGACACTGAGAAAGGTTTTGGTTGAGTGCCCCATCTTGAAGCCTGACTGGTTAAGGTCATGGAGATCATTCTGAGAGAGATGACGAGAGAGTTATAGGAAATGAAAGAAAAGATACTGGGTTGTTAGATAGAAGAGTAGATGATGGAGAAGTGAGAGTGAGGGAAGAGAGAGATGCAGAGAAAGAGAGTGAGGGAGAAGGGGGATGGCAGAGAAAGACAGGAGGAGGCTGTTACTGTTTGGAGAGACAAGGAACCGAAAGAAGGGGTTGGTGTTTAGAGAGAGGAGCAAAAGAGGGGTTTAGTGGTAAGAGAGAGGAGCAAAAGTGTATGTGTTTAGAGAGAGTACAGTGAAAGAGGGTGTAAGTGTTTAGAGAGAGTGAGGACAGTGAAAGAGGGGGTTAGTGTTTAGAGAGAGTGAGGACAGTGAAAGAGGGGGTTAGTGTTTAGAGAGAGGACAGTGAACGAGGGGGTTAGTGTTTAGAAAGAGAGGACAATGAAAGAGGGGGTTGGTGTTTAGAGAGAGGACTGTAAGGGGGGTTGGTGTTTAGAAAGAGGACAGTGTAAGAGGGGGTTGGTGTTTAGAGAGAGGACAGTGTAAGAGGGGGTTGGTGTTTAGAGAGAGGACAGTGTAAGAGGGGGTTGGTGTTTAGAGAGAGGACTGTAAGAGGGGGTTGCTGTTTAGAGAGAGGACTGTAAGAGGGGGTTGGTGTTTAGAGAGAGGACAGTGTAAGAGGGGGTTGGTGTTTAGAGAGAGGACAGTGTAAGAGGGGGTTGGTGTTTAGAGAGAGGACTGTAAGAGGAGGTTAAGAATGACGGGGCTAGTGTTTACAGAGAGAAGAATGGGGTTAATGTTATAACAGCGAGAAAGAAAAAAGAAAGTGAGGAATATATATTACGTAGAGAGGTAGAAAGATAGAGAGACGGGTTAAATAGAGGGATTATGAGAGTGAAGGACAGAAGGAGAGTGAAAACATTAAGAGGTAGGGAGGAAGGGAGAGGACGACGTGGTACCCTGCTCCCTCTCTCAGGGGGTTAGAGGTCAACTGTATCTCAGGGATTAGTTATTCTGGTTGCCAAGGAAACAACTGCCGGTAGAAATCCTGGAGATGACAGGCAGCCGTAACCCTGGAGATTCATTAGTGACGGTTGCTTTGGAGATGCTCAACAAAAGGAACATTTTATTTTGTTCTTTTCCCACGTTTAATGGGGGACGGGGGGTGGTCAGCATACTTTAGGAAATACTACACACACACACACACACACACACATGCACACACACACATGCACACACACACACACATTTCTGTCTCTGCCATGAAACCAATGTTTACTCCACTGTGTAAACATCTAAAGACAAGGTGCATTGTGGGTACAGCAGCCCAAACACTGCAAGAGTACAGAAGAACAATATACTGGGAAACACACACTCCCACCAACACACGCTTGTTTTTTCTATTCTTCTGAGGACCAGAAAACTGTTCCATATTCCCTAACTACAACCTTAACCTGACCCTAACAATAATATTGGTGTATAGTTGACATACAATGTATTTTTTGAAATACTATTTTTACTGGCTCAAGATTAACAACTCCTTTTTTCAGGGACTCATTATTCATGTGTTAAGAGTGTTACAAACATCAGGATTCAAACGCAGCTCGACCGAAACCTGTTCATCCCATGTGTGCAAGAAAAATTGAAGGCAGCATTTGAGAAAAAATTTTAAATATCTGACAGATAATTGGACACAGGATGTGGTAAAGAATCCCTTGTACTGACTATTGAATGACAGGATGGACACAGCTTTATAGAACTCAAACACAGAGCCTCTGCTTCAGTAAGAAAACTTAGGAACGGTGGAGTTATTTGTTAAATGTAATCGTTGGATTGAGCGATGAACAATTACTCCCTTTGTTGTTCTATGGTAGGGGGTCTGCCGAGTTCTGTGTGTTACCCACATAAAGGAACGAAAGGACTTGATTTTTCTTTTACTGAATGACTTGACAAGACTTTAAGGGGAGGTGAGGTGGCTTAGAGGAGTCCTATTTGTCACATACAAAACCAGTCAAACATTTGGACACATTGACCCATTGAATGGTACTGTACATACAGACCTGGATCACACATTACACACACTGATACACACACTACACACACTGATACACAAACTGGACACACTGATACACAAACTGGACACACTGATACACAAACTGGACACACACAGATACACAAACTGGACACACTGATACACAAACTGGACACACACAGATACACAAACTGGACACACAGATACACAAACTGGACACACATAACACACACATACATACAAAGACACATCCACGCACTAACACAGCTCTGTAATATTAACTGAGTGTCGGTGTTGGTGTGCGTGTGTGTTTTTTTGTGTGTGCGTGCGTTTGTGTGTTTTGGTGTGTGTGTTAGTGTGTGTGTGCTTGTGTATGTGTGTTTGTGTGTGTGTGTTTGTCTGTTTGTTGGTGTGTTTGTGTGTGTGTGTGTTTGTTTGTTTGTTTGTGTGTGTGTTTGTTGTGTGTGCATTTGTTTGTTTGTGTGTATGTATGTATGTGTGTGTGTGTTTGTGTGTATGTATGTATGTGTATGTGTATGTGTTGTGTTGTGTTGTGTTGTGTTGTGTTGTGTGTGTGTGTGTGTGTTTGTTTGTTTGTTTGTTTATAAAGGATATGGGTGACAAACAGCCTTGAGACACCAGCAGCGAGGGGGCGTGGTCTGGCTGAGTCGGAACAGAACCACAGAGGAGAGGGCGGGGTATGGTAGCTCCTCTTCCTTCCTGTCCCCCGACGTTTCTCCCCGACACTCCTCCTTCTCTCCTCCTATAGGGACACTCACCCCATCCTCTTCCTCTCTCTCCTCCTCTTCCTCCTCCTCCTCCGGTTCTCTTCCCTCACTGTCAGTCATGACTGAACCTGCGGACAGACCCAGTAGATGGTCAACAGTGCTGCCTGCTAATCCTGCAGAAATATGACACTGGCCTGCCAGTAAAGCCACACAGAGGAAAGTACATTTCTTTCTGGAAATAATTTATGTCAAAGTCTCAGTGCAGTTGTGGTCAATTTATTTTTCAATCATAACCATGCATGTTAATTTAATGAAAAGAACTCAAAGATTTGTTTAATAATTTATTTCACTGTACCTTGGAATGCTAAGTCTGAACAAGTAGTCATCAGGAAGAACATTTGAAATACAATATATGTACAGCCCTGATTGGCTGACAGGATGGTCAAGAGCCCTTCCCACTTTCACCCAGAAGAGGAGTGGTCTATTATATCACATCTCTGACATCACAACGTAGACCAATAGTATCAAGCCATCTGAACAGGCTGAATTTCATGAATTACAATTCTGAAATGAATTATTTCTCCAATTTCATGTCATTTAGGAGTTTTTATATATTTTCATAATAATGTTTATAACTGCACTGGGCCTTTAAAGCAACATTTGGGAAGATGGAGATAACTGGGCCAGAGAGTACCACAGAGAGCAGTAGACAGCAGAGCTTAGTTCATCTGCCATATTACAGACTGCGGGTTTCAGAGGAAATTAAGAAGTCAATGTTTAACTGATCATGTTGATAGGCTTAGCAGATTTTAACACACACACTAAGTGAATCCTCTTACACAACAAATGTAAGTGGCCTGAAAGAGAAACTTGTGAACTAGAGAGTGAGGTCAAACTCTTCTCTACACAAATACACTCACCTAAAGGATTATTAAGAACACCTGTTCAATTTCTCATTAATGCAATTATCTAATCAACCAATCACATGGCAGTTGCTTCAATGCATTTAGGGGTGTGGTCCTGGTCAAGATAATCTCCTGAACTCCAAACTGAATGTCAGAATGGGAAAGAAAGGTGATTTAAGCAAATTTGAGCGTGGCATGGTTGTTGGTGCCAGACGGGCCGGTCTGAGTATTTCACAATCTGCTCAGTTACTCGGATTTTCACGCACAACCATTTCTAGGGTTTACAAAGAATGGTGTGAAAAGGGAAAAACATCCAGTATGCGGCAGTCCTGTGGGCAAAAATGCCTTGTTGATGCTAGAGGTCAGAGGAGAATGGGCCGACTGATTCAAGCTGATAGAAGAGCAACTTTGACTGAAATAACCACTCGTTACAACCGAGGTATGCAGCAAAGCATTTGTGAAGCCACAACACACACAACCTTGAGGCGGATGGGCTACAACAGCAGAAGACCCCACCGGGTACCACTCATCTCCACTACAAATAGGAAAAAGAGGCTACAATTTGCACGAGCTCACCAAAATTGGACAGTTGAAGACTGGAAGAATGTTGCCTGGTCTGATGAGTCTCGATTTCTGTTGAGACATTCAGATGGTAGAGTCAGAATTTGGCGTAAACAGAATGAGAACATGGATCCATCATGCCTTGTTACCACTGTGCAGGCTGGTGGTGGTGGTGTAATGGTGTGGGGGATGTTTTCTTGGCACACTTTAGGCCCCTTAGTGCCAACTGGGCATCGTTTAAATGCCACGGCCTACCTGAGCATTGTTTCTGACCATGTCCATCCCTTTATGACCACCATGTACCCATCCTCTGATGGCTACTTCCTGCAGGATAATGCACCATGTCACAAAGCTCGAATCATTTCAAATTGTTTTCTTGAACATGACAGTGAGTTCACTGTACTGAAATGGCCCCTACAGTCACCAGATCTCAACCCAATAGAGCATCTTTGGGATGTGGTGGAACAGGAGCTTCGTGCCCTGGATGTGCATCCCACAAATCTCCATCAACTGCAAGATGCTATCTTATCAATATGGGCCAACATTTCTAAAGAATGCTTTCAGCACCTTGTTGAATCAATGACAGGTAGAATTAAGGCAGTTCTGAAGGTGAAAGGGGGTCAAACACAGTATTAGTATGGTGTTCCTAATAATCCTTTAGGTGAGTGTATGTCTTAACATCAACATTCAAAAAATAATAAATTAATATTTTCGTTCCTAAATTCATGCACATCCCTCAGTACAACAAGGTTTTAAAAAGCCTTTTAACATTTTAACATTAACGTAGAATTTAACGTAGAATTTTAATATTACATTTTTCAAATGTAAAGTAACTACAGTATAATAATATATAATTGGACATAGGGACTCTTCACAAGGTGTGGGGGAGGTCTTCACAGGGTGAGGGGGAGGCTCTTCACAAGGTGAGGGGGAGGCTTGCGCTTCCTGATGAGTAACACCTTCCTGGTGGAGGCATTTCCACCAATCACAGGTCAGCGTTACGGTGGAAAGATGAAGGGAAGCCAATCAGAAATGACGGGGATGAAGTGCAGGTGGTATGCCGGGAATGTGTAATACAATCCTCCAAACTAAGTCTTGTTTTATTTTGTAGTTCTGTGTAGTGGTAAAACTAAATATCACATTGTTTTGGTTCTGTGTAGTGGTAAAACTAAATATTATATTGTTTTGGTTCTGTGTAGTGGTAAAACTAAATATCATATTGTTTGGTTCTGTGTAGTGGTAAAACTAAATATCATATTGTTTTGGTTCTGTGTAGTGGTAAAACTAAATATCATATTGTTTTGGTTCTGTGTAGTGGTAAAACTAAATATCATATTGTTTTGGTTCGATGTAGTGGTAAAACTAAATATCATATTGTTTTGGTTCTGTGTAGTGGTAAAACTAAATATCATATTGTTTTGGTTCTGTGTAGTGGTAAAACTAAATATTATATTGTTTTGGTTCTGTGTAGTGGTAAAACTAAATATCATATTGTTTGGTTCTGTGTAGTGGTAAAACTAAATATCATATTGTTTTGGTTCTGTGTAGTGGTAAAACTAAATATCATATTGTTTTGGTTCTGTGTAGTGGTAAAACTAAATATCATATTGTTTTGGTTCGATGTAGTGGTAAAACTAAATATCATATTGTTTTGGTTCTGTGTAGTGGTAAAACTAAATATCATATTGTTTTGGTTCTGTGTAGTGGTAAAACTAAATATCATATTGTTTTGGTTCTGTGTAGTGGTAAAACTAAATATCATATTGTTTTGGTTCTGTGTAGTGGTAAAACTAAATATCATATTGTTTTGGTTTGATGTAGTGGTAAAACTAAATATCATATTGTTTTGGTTCTGTGTAGTGGTAAAACTAAATATTATATTGTTTTGGTTCTGTGTAGTGGTAAAACTAAACATCATATTGTTTTGGTTCTGTGTAGTGGTAAAACTAAATATCATATTGTTTTGGTTCTGTGTAGTGGTAAAACTAAATATCATATTGTTTTGGTTCTGTGTAGTGGTACAACTAAATATTATATTGTTTTGGTTCTGTGTAGTGGTAAAACTAAATATTATATTGTTTTGGTTCTGTGTAGTGGTAAAACTAAATATCATATTGTTTTGGTTCTGTGTAGTGGTAAAACTAAATATCATATTGTTTTGGTTCTGTGTAGTGGTAAAACTAAATATTATATTGTTTTGGTTCTGTGTAGTGGTAAAACTAAATATCATATTGTTTTGGTTGTTAATTTAATGTGTTCCTCAAATGATGACTAAGTATTTCACACTTCTTTCCTAAATTGAAAAGTTTTCTCACTAATTTTCTGGAATAATATAAATTATAAAAATGGTTGTCTGGATCCTGGATGCAGCATTCCCAGCTATTTCCTATTGGCTGTCAGTCACACATTGCTATATGAATCATGAATCATGAATCTACTACATTAATTCACATGCGAATTATTTTACCTGGTTCCTAGCCTAGCATGGTACTGTAGGGGTTAATTTAGTTTGTAGTTGTGGAGATTAATTTATTTTTATAGCCTACTGTGGAAGTTTTTAGTTTGGTACTGTGGAGGGACATTCAGCTTGGTACTGTGGTATTTATTTAGTTTTCAACTATAGTGGTACATTTTGTGTGGTACATTGGGGTATAATTTAATTGGGTACTGTGTAGGTTAATTTAGTTTGGTAATGTGTGGGTTTATTTAGTTTAATACACTGTGGTAGTTAATTTAGTTTGGTACTGTGGTAGTTAATTTAGTTAGGTCCAATAGTGGGACATTTAGTTCGGTACTGTGGTAGTTAATATAGTTAGGTGCTATAGTGGGACATTTAGTTTGGTACTGTGTGGGTTTATTTAGTTTGGTACTGTGTGGGTTTATTTAGTTTGGTACTGTGTGGGTTTATTTAGTTTGATACTGTGTGGTATTATCTACTGTGTGCAGTAATTTAGTTCAATACACTGGGGTTTTATTTAGTTTGGTACTGTGGTAGTTAATATAGTTAGGCACTATAGTGGGACATTTAGTTTGGTACTGTGGTAGTTAATATAGTTAGGCACTATAGTGGGACATTTAGTTTGGTACTGTGGTAGTTAATTTAGTTAGGTGCTATAGTGGGACATTTAGTTTGGTACTGTAGTTAATTTAGTTAGGTCTTATAGTGGGACATTTAGTTTGGTACTGTGGTAGTAAATTTAGTTAACTCTTATAGTGGGACATTAAGTTTGGTACTGTGGTAGTAAATTTAGTTAAGTCTTATAGTGGGACATTTAGTTTGGTACTGTGGTAGTTATTTTAGTTTGGTACTGTGTGGGTTTATTTAGTTTGGTACTGTGGTAGTTAATTTAGTTTGGTACTGTGGTAATTGATTTAGTTTGGTACTGTGGGGTCATATTTAGTTTGGTACTGTGTGGTTTTATCTACTGTGTGCAGTAATTTAGTTCAATACACTGGGGTTTTATTTAGTTTGGTACTGTGGTAGTTAATTCAGATTGGTACTGTGGTAGGAAATTTAGTTTGGTACTGTGGTAGTTGATTTAGTTTGGTACTGTGGGTACTGTGGTAGTTAATTTAGTTTGGTACTGTGGTAGTTGATTTAGTTTGGTACTGTGGGGTTTTATTTAGTTTGGTACTGTGGTAGTTAATTCAGATTGGTACTGTGGTAGGAAATTTAGTTTGGTACTGTGGTAGTTGATTTAGTTTGGTACTGTGGTAGGAAATTTAGTTTGGTACTGTGGTAGTTGATTTAGTTTGGTACTGTGGGGTCATATTTAGTTTGGTACTGTGGTAGTTAATTTAGTTTGGTACTGTGGTAGTTTATTTAGTTTGGTACTGTGTGGGTTTATATAGCTTGGTACTGTGTGGGTTTATTTAGTTTGGTACTGTGTGGATTTAATTTAGTTTGGTACTGTATGGGTTTAATTTAGTTTGGTACTGTATGGGTTTATTTAGTTATTAGAAATTAATCTTGTTTGTGTGTTGGCCACCTAGATAGAAAGTGAACATTAGCCAGCCTGCATGGCAATCACTTTTTCAAAGAAATTATTTAAAAATAACTTCTGATTAGACTGTGTCTGTGGCAGCATGAAAAAAGAGCTAGCATTCAGATTTTGGCCTGACTGTCTTCTTGTAGTTATATACAGATATATTTTTCTAAAAGCAGTAAGTCAGTTCAGTATCATGAATACATTAATACAGTTACAGGTAGATTAGGTGACTTAGGTGATCTTACTAATACCCAATATAAACCATATATCCCAACCTGTTATACCATACTGGACTAATACCCAATATAAACCATATATCCCAACCTGTTATACCATACTGGACTAATATCCAATACAAACCAAATATCCCAACCTGTTATACCATACTGGACTAATACCCAATATAAACCATATATCTCAACCTGTTATACCATACTGGACTAATACCCAATATAAAATATATATCCCAGCCTGTTTCACCATATGTTATAAACCATATATAACATAATAATATACCACACTAGACTAATACCCAATATAAAAACCCTACAAAATATATCATACTGAATTAACAACTAATATTCCACGACGATATATAATGTGATTGAGCGAAGTGAGGCTATACAACTTTTGACTGATGACGACAGATTGTAACCGTCCTATGAAGACCACATTGACACACAAAAAATCGTACACACACACAAGCGCGCACGCACACACACACATACACTCGCCTATTCATCCTAAGACACAAATAAGTCGCCAGTAATATTAAAATGGATAGACGAACGGCCTATCTACTCGACAAAAACCACCAAGAACAGAGAGTCAGGGAGGGAGGTAGAAAAAGAAGGAGCAGGGTGGAAGAGGGGGAGTAGAAGGGAGAGAGGGAGAGTAGAAGGGAGAGAGGGAGAGCTAGACTGAAGGGAATAAAGAACGGTCTAACTTTACAGTCTTTAGTTCTTTACCGGAGAGAAGCGCGGTGTGGAGAGTCCATCCGTGAGGTGAGCTTCACTCCCAGTGTGTCGCGCGCACAGAACTCCCCGAACCCAGGTATTCCATCCGCGTTCTCGTATCTCCCCCAGTAAAATCCGTAAGCCAGCCGCTTCTGTCTTCGCCCTGTCCGCGTGTTCCCTTTTAAAATCCCAATATCCTACCGGGATGGGGAAAAACTCACTGCAATCTCAGAAAAAAAGAGATGTGGAACTTTAGATCAGGAACATGCGTCCTACAGTTAGTAACAGATGGTGCGTCTCTGATGAGGCTCGGCTCCTCTCTGACACTCTGACAGCGCGAGGCACAATCCCGAGTTCAGCCACACCAGGGGAAGCGGAGGCACGTGACAAACCGCCCTCTTCTCTCAGACTACTAGGCTGAGAGAAGCGCACGAGCCGAACCGCGTCTCCGGACAGACGCGAACCTGTGACCACCCCGACCCACCTTCCGGCTACGACCACGGCGATCCACCTTACGGCCCCGGGTTCAAATCTACAACCACGGTTTAATTTTTGACCCATCCACCTCTCGCTGCGGTGATTCTGTTGGATTGATTGATACAGTGATTATATATATATAGAGCCTATACACATATATATATATATATCAACATATAAAGATGTTTAATACGACGTTGAGTGAGTGACAAGAAGATCATATTTCAGAAATTAAAATGACTACTCAACTGCCGATTTTTCGTGTACCCAGGGGGTTAGAGGACACTTGAATGCCGGAAGGACGCCTTCTTGAAGTCGGTAGGGCGGGAGAGGATAGGACTAGCGCACATCTGACTAAGCTATCATAACCGTGAACGCCACAGTGTCATAAAACATTTACCAGGCTAACATCAGGAACACACAGGCACATGCACACACCCAGTGCTACAGAGGCCAGAGGTGAGTTTAGTAATTCTAACAGGATAAATATGGAAGCTAAGTTTATTTATTTAGCCCAGAATGTATTTTGCTCTATCTTCCCATTTTCCATTTACATCATTTAGCAGACGCTTTCATCCAGTGCGACTTAACAGTGTGCACTCATTCTCTCTCTCCTCTGCTTCTCCACCTCTTTCTTCCTCTCTCTCTTCACCTCTTTTTTCCTCTCTCTCTCCACCCCATTCTCTCCCTCACTATCCTTCTCTGTCTCCTTTCCACTCTACTTGTCCCTCTCTTTTTCTCTCTGTGGTCTGCACTGTCTTCCACATGCTGTCAAAACGCATTACTAATACACCCCCCCCACCCCACACACACACACACACACACACACACACACACGGTCTGTGCTCTGGAGCTGCTGTTTTTGCTCAACAAGCAGAAGAACTCATTCTGCATCACAGGAACATTTCATACATTTTTTAAATAACCTCTGTAGTGTCACTCACACACACACACCTACACACACACATCTATACACACATTCATGCACACACACACACACACACACAGACACTTCCTTGCCACATACAAACTTTTCTTTATTATTGTTGTCATTATTTAATGTTTTATATATTATTTTCTTAACTTTGTTATTGTCTTGTTGTTGTATTGTTTTAAGGGAATATGGATCTGAATATTCATGACAATTCAAACTTGACAGTTGACAGTTCACACACACGCACACACATACACACTCCAGCTGTGTAATCGATGGCGTTTGGGTATCTAGGTCAGATTCATATTATCAGTGATTGGTTGCCCTGGGGCCAGTAACCATGGTGACCATTGGATAATGTAATCTATGAGGAAGTGTTTCATAGAGGTTCACACACACACACACACACACGTTTACATTTCAGTCATTTAGCAGACACTAATATCGAGAGCGACTTATTCTTCTCTCTTTTGACTGTCACTGTTGGAATATAAAAACGTTTTCCAGCGATTCTGGAACTTTTATGGTGAAAAATAAGTAGGCCTTTGACAACATTAAAATGTTTTTACACAACAAGGAATAAGGAACTCCAGGAGTTGGTCCATCAACCGTCTCCCGTAACCGGGGGAACGGTAGGTCATCGGCATCATGACGACTCCGGACCACCCTTTGAGATGTGGTTCAGGTGATAAATGGGGAAAAGGGAGAACTGAAGTCTCACAGCCCCTCCCTTTAAACAGCGACCCTTTTAAAGTCCTACTTCAACATAAACAATCATTAGTAAAATGTCATGTTTTCAGTCAGTCTGTCACGGAGGATTTTAGTCTATTATCTATTGTGACCTATATTGAACAGAGCAGCTGTTAGAAATCCTCTTTGGATGGGAAGTGAATTTCAGACAGAAAGGAAAAGAGAGAGAAGAGGGAGAGAGGGAGGAGTGAATAAGACAGAGTAGGGAACAAAAGATGGGGAAAGAGGAGAACCGGAGAGGAGAGAAACAGTAGGAAGGAGGGGTCGGAGAATCACAGAGGAGAGAGTTGGAGGCCAAGAGAGTGTTAAGGAGAAAAGGAGAGATGAGGAGAGGTGAGAGGGAGAGAGGGAGAGTGTATATGAAGGGAGGAGAGGAGAGAGAGTTGAGAGGGAGAGAGGGACGTGATAGAATGAAAGGGAGAGAGGATGAGAAAATAAGTGGGAAAGAGAAGGAGAGGTGAAAGAATGAGAGGAAAGAGGATGAGAGAGAAATAAACCTTTATGACAGTAGACAGGAGTGAAGTTGCCTAGCAACCTTTGGCCTTGACGACAGGAAATGGGATAATCAGAAAAACATCCCTATATTACACTCACACACACAGTCACAATTACACAGACACACACACACGCACAGACCCACACTCACACACACAGTCACAATTACACAGACACACACACACACACAGACTCACACACACACAGTCACAATTACACAGACACACACACACACACACACACACACACACACACAGACCCACACTCAGTCACAATTACACAGACACACACACACACACACACACACACAGACCCACACTCACACAGTCACAATTACACAGACACACACACACACACACACACACACACAGACCCACCCTCACACACATACACAGTCACAATTACACAGACACACACACAAACACAGTCACAATTACACAGACACACACAGACACACATGCATACAAAGACCCACTCTCTCACAAATGCACACACACAGAAACACACACAAACACACACGCACACATTCAGACAAAACTGCAGAATTCAGGTCCAGATTAGTGTAGATTACAATAGTAATGGTTAGACATAGCGTGGGTTAATAATCTGGAGTAATCTGACTATCTTACTTTAATGGACAGGACACAATGAAAACGCATGCATGCACACACACACACACACACACACACACACACACACATTATACAAACAAATTATACAGAGCCATCTACAGGAAGTGAAAGCGTGCAGTGTGCAGACGTGTTGAGCTGTTCTTTTCTATGGTGGATAATCTGTTCTGTGGCTTTCCACAACCCTGACCTCTGACCTCTTGTAATAACCCCAAGCCCTCCACCTGCTGTGATGGACAGAGGGCTTCACGACTTAACTGATGCATTATATAACAATGCAATGCTGTATCACACATGCCATCTGGAAGGGGAGGGAGGAGGAGAGTTAGAAGGGAGAGAGAGAGGGGGAAAGTGGTAGTGAGGGAGATGGAGCTAGGGAGGTAGAGAGGAAAGGAGAAGTAGGGAGTGGCATACAGGAGCGTGTGACTAGGGGACGGACAGAGGAAGACAGTGATATTGGTTGTCAGGACAGAATGGAACTGTCCCACCTCTCCCCTCCCAGTCTCACAGCCCCCCCTACTGGCTGATAACCCCCCCTACATGGAAGGACAGAATGGAACTGTCCCACCTCTCCCCTCCCAGTCTCACAGCCCCCCCTACTGGCTGATAACCCCCCCTACATGGAAGGACAGAATGGAACTGTCCCACCTCTCCCCTCCCAGTCTCACAGTATTTCTTTCCCAAATGTTTCCCGCACTGGACACTATTCCTGGGCTAGTCCGTAAGCAGGGTTAGAACCCTGGGCTAGTCCGTAAGCAGGGTTAGAACCCTGGGCTAGTCCGTAAGCAGGGTTAGAACCCTGGGCTAGTCCGTAAGCAGGGTTAGAACCCTGGGCTAGTCCGTAAGCAGGGTTAGAACCCTGGGCTAGTCCGTAAGCAGGGTTAGAACCCTGGGCTAGTCCGTAAGCATCAGAGCACGGGGGAGACAGGCCGTCATCAGAGCACGGGGGAGACGGGCCGTCATCAGAGCACGGGGGAGACGGGCCGTCATCAGAGCACGGGGGAGACGGGCCGTCATCAGAGCACGGGGGAGACGGGCTGCCATCTGAGCACGGGGGAGACGGGCCGTCATCAGAGCACGGGGGAGACGGACCGTCATCAGAGCACGGGATCGTCTCAGTCTCATTCCACACTGAACAAATATATGAACATAATTACCGCTGGTACTATGTCTCCACCTGAATTTGAAAGCTGACACAGTCTTTGGGGGCGAGCCTTAAAAAACCTGAACGAGCCTTAAAAAACATCTTTAATTAAAATAAAAAACACATTACCCATTAGTGTTGTTCACTTCAAGCTGTTCACACTCAAAGCATTAATGATCATTTATTTTCATTTTATATTAAAAAAAAGTATAAAAGTTTTTCCTGATAGTTCTGCATATCACACATATAAGGTGGAGAAGTTTCACATGGTAGAATTAAACCAAAAATGTATAACCAATTAAAAAATGAAAAATTTGAATAATACAGCACTTACATGTTCCAGCCAGAAGGATTATCAGGTGAAAGTTATTTTCCTATCAAACACCCCCACATCAGTGTTGAATCCTCAACCTGAAGGTTTATCAGGTGAAAGTTATTTTCATATTAAAACACCCCCACATCAGTGTTGAATCCTCAACCTGTTCAACCAGGTCCAGCAGGACCCGTTACATTGGCTGTGTTTTTAAAACAAATAGTATCAAGTACTCATAAAAACACTCCTAAGTGTATCAGAAACGTTACATTGGCTTTGTTTCTAAAACAAATAGTATCAAGTCAACATAAAAGCATTGCAAACGTCTTCTCTTCATCTGTACTTTAACCAGTTTTAAACCATATAATGAAACAGAGTCTGGGTTCTTTTTTGTTAACACAACAAAATGGATGACCTCAATAATGTAGCCAATCACAGTACTTCCTCATGTACAATGATTTACAAACAAAGTTCTGACATGAAGTATCAAAAGTCTTCATGGAAACATTGTCTTTCTGTGTCTCTACCCCAACCTGCCCAGAACCAAATCATTCAAACATTTACAGAGTTTAGATTCAGTCAGGAATTAAAGATGTAATGGAGCCTGCAGGCTGTTTCTTTCAAGACCATCCGCTTTCTCCAGTGCATTTTAATGACTATCAGGGAAAAAACAAAGTGCTTTGCAGACATTCAGGTCAGAGCAGGTGAATGTTCAAATAATTTCATGTTGACAGACGAGTTAAACAAAGCAGTTAAAAGGCTTCTCTCTTGGAGCACAGCAGCAACCGACCCCCTTCACGAAACGCCACGCCCAGACTTCTACGGAGCGTGTGCAATATGGTCCCCCTCCTCGGGACAAGTGTCAGAGCTTCATGAGGGTCACAGAGATGGGGCAGGGGGGTAGTAGGGGTGGAACAGTCTCTCATGTGAGCAGGTACTCAGTGCGTTATGCGTGTGTAGTAGTAACCGTGGGAACCGAGAGGTGAAGTAGCCGACAAACCCCTCAGGTACCTCGCCCAACGTCTCTTGGACATCCGCTGGCAACTCATGGTAATGGTGTTTCTATGGGGACAGTCACAGAGTCATCAGAGAGTACAACTCATGGTAATGGTGTTTCTATGGGGACAGTCACAGAGTCATTAGAGAGTACAACTCATGGTAATGGTGTTTCTATGGGGACAGTCACAGAGTCATTAGAGAGTACAACTCATGGTAATGTTGTTTCTATGGGGACAGTCACAGAGTCATTAGAGAGTACAACTCATGGTAATGTTGTTTCTATGGGGACAGTCACAGAGTCATCAGAGAGTACAACTCATGGTAATGGTGTTTCTATGGGGACAATCACAGAGTCATTAGAGAGTACAACTCATGGTAATGGTGTTTCTATGGGGACAGTCACAGAGTCATTAGAGAGTACAACTCATGGTAATGGTGTTTCTATGGGGACAGTCACAGAGTCATTAGAGAGTACAACTCATGGTAATGGTGTTTCTATGGGGACAGTCACAGAGTCATTAGAGAGTACAACTCATTTTAAAAGCCACACTAATTCTGCTTTTGGCTGGTAGAGTCCTCTGTTCACCACTGAGGAAGTAGAGTCCTCTGTTCACACCAGTGTGTGTTTGACAACCGATGATGAGAACAGGGAGATTCAATACAGACATGAGGATGTTTTCTCAGTGCTGATTAGTAAACTATGTACTGTATTTATTAGTGACAGTCCAAAACTTTAAATGTCTGGTACTTCATGACACTGAAGTACTCTGTGAAACTGAGACGCTCTGAGATACAGTTAGTTCTGGCAACCCTCATGAAACTGAGCGAAGGTGAACATAAAAAAACTCAAACATAAGGGAGAGCCATATAAGTTAATTTCAACATATCAATTTCCAAAACACAAAACATTTGATTGACTATTTAGATTTTTTTGGCAAAACATTTTCATGAAGGGTGCAAATATTTGATTTGACTGTTCCTCTTAAAATGAAACGCTGCATCTCAAAGATTTCACCCAGCATCATGTTATATGAATAAACAGAGATTGCAGATACTGCGGATAAATGTACCTTATTCCTCATGGCCCTCAGCAGGTCTCGAACAGAGTTCCCTTTATACGTGCGAAACTTCCTGAGGTCTGCAGGAAACAGAGAGAGATACTTTGTACACTGCCTTTAAAGAGTCAGAGCCTCTGGTGGAGTGTGTGTGTCTTTAAAGAGTCAGAGCCTCTGGTGGAGTGTGTGTGTCTTTAAAGAGTCAGAGCCTCTGGTGGAGTGTGTGTGTCTTTAAAGAGTCAGAGCCTCTGGTGGAGTGTGTGTGTCTTTAAAGAGTCAGAGCCCTCTGGTGGAGTGTGTGTGCCTTTAAAGAGTCAGAGCCCTCTGGTGGAGTGTGTGAGCCTTTAAAGAGTCAGAGCCTCTGGTGGAGTGTGTGTGTCTTTAAAGAGTCAGAGCCCTCTGGTGGAGTGTGTGTGTCTTTAAAGAGTCAGAGCCCTCTGGTGGAGTGTGTGTGTCTTTAAAGAGTCAGAGCCCTCTGGTGGAGTGTGTGTGTCTTTAAAGAGTCAGAGCCCTCTGGTGGAGTGTGTGTGCCTTTAAAGAGTCAGAGCCCTCTGGTGGAGTGTGTGTCTTTAAAGAGTCAGAGCCTCTGGTGGAGTGTGTGTCTTTAAAGAGTCAGAGCCTCTGGTGGAGTGTGTGTGTCTTTAAAGAGTCAGAGCCTCTGGTGGAGTGTGTGTGTCTTTAAAGAGTCAGAGCCCTCTGGTGGAGTGTGTGTGTCTTTAAAGAGTCAGAGCCTCTGGTGGAGTGTGTGTCTTTAAAGAGTCAGAGCCTCTGGTGGAGTGTGTGTATTTAAAGAGTCAGAGCCCTCTGGTGGAGTGTGTGTGTCTTTAAAGAGTCAGAGCCCTCTGGTGGAGTGTGTGTGTCTTTAAAGAGTCAGAGCCTCTGGTGGAGTGTGTGTGTCTTTAAAGAGTCAGAGCCTCTGGTGGAGTGTGTGTGTCTTTAAAGAGTCAGAGCCTCTGGTGGAGTGTGTGTGTCTTTAAAGAGTCAGAGCCCTTTGTTGGAGTGTGTGTGTGTTGCCTGGTGGAGCGTGTATGTGTTACCTGGTGGAGTGTGTGTGTTACCTGGTGGAGCGTGTGTTACCTGGTGGAGCGTGTGTTACCTGGTGGAGCATGTGTGTGTGTGTTGCCTGGTGGAGCATGTGTGTGTGTGTGTGTGTTGCCTGGTGGAGCGTGTGTGTTACCTGGTGGAGCATGTGTGTGTGTGTGTTACCTGGTGGAGCATGTGTGTGTGTTTGTTACCTGGTGGAGCATGTGTGTGTGTGTGTTACCTGGTGGAGCGTGTTTGTGTGTTACCTGGTGGAGCGTGTGTGTGTGTTACCTGGTGGAGCATGTGTGTGTGTTACCTGGTGGAGCGTGTGTGTGTGTTACCTGGTGGAGTGTGTGTGTGTTACCTGGTGGAGCGTGTGTGTTACCTGGTGGAGCGTGTGTGTTACCTGGTGGAGTGCGTATGTTACCTGGTGGAGCGTGTGTGGGTGTGTGTGTTACCTGGTGTAGTGTGTGTGTGGGTGTGTGTTACCTGGTGGAGCTGGTGTGTGTGTGTGTGTGTTACCTGGTGGAGCTGGTGTGTGTTACCTGGTGGAGCGTGTGTGTGTGTGTGTGTGTTACCTGGTGGAGCGTGTGTGTGTGTGTTACCTGGTGGAGTGCGTGTGTTTGTTACCTGGTGGAGTGTGTGTGTGTGTTACCTGGTGGAGTGTGTGTGTGTGTTACCTGGTGGAGCGTGTGTGTTACCTGGTGGAGCTGGTGTGTGTGTGTTACCTGGTGGAGCTGGTGTGTGTTACCTGGTGGAGCGTGTGTGTGTGTGTTACCTGGTGGAGCGTGTGTGTGTGTTACCTGGTGGAGCGTGTGTGTGTGTTACCTGGTGGAGCGCGTATGTGTGTGTGTTACCTGGTGGAGCGCATATGTGTGTGTGTTACCTGGTGGAGTGTGTGTGTGTGTGTTACCTGGTGGAGCGCATATGTGTGTGTGTTACCTGGTGGAGCGTGTGTGTGTGTTACCTGGTGGAGTGTGTGCGAGTGTTACCTGTTTGTAGAGGGACAGAGATGTGCATCCTCCAGTTGGTTCTGACAACAGCTCTTCCAGCCGTCTCCAGCCGGACCACCGTGGGGCTGTCCACTGGCTCCTTCTCAATACGGTCACTCACATCCTAACACACACACACACACACACGCACACACACGCACACACACGCACACACACGCACACACACACACACACACACACATACACGCACACACGCACAATTATGTCAACAGGGAACATACATGGTTGTGTCTTCCTAAACAAGTATGAAAAAGAAAACATTATATGTTTTGTAAGGGCTTGGGAGCAGAGCAGGGTTAACTGTCTTGCTCAAGGACAGAGCAGGGTTAACTGTCTTGCTCAAGGACAGTGCAGGGTTAACTGTCTTGCTCAAGGACAGAGCAGGGTTTTGCAACTTGTCAGGCTGGGGAGTGGAACCAGCACCATTTTGTGGGTCCCAGTCACACAACATAATGCTTTAATTTGGTGGACTATACCTATGCTTTAATTACTACTGAAATACAAAGTTAAATTACATAAAACATTAAGAGGTTTACCTCTCATATTGGTAAAATCATAAATTTCAACATTTGTGAAATTGTGTAGAAAGACATTTAAATAGTATGACAGTTATATTTGGTTTAGTTCTGCCTAGATCTGTTTTGTTTTCTACTTACGGCTGAGGTTAGCCAAACTGTTTAATATTAAACATGTCTTAAGGCTGAGGTTAGCCAAACTGTTTAATATTAAACATGTCTTAAGGCTGAGGTTAGCCAAACTGTTTAATATTAAACATGTCTTAAGGCTGAGGTTAGTCAATCTGTTTAATATTAAACATGTCTTAAGGCTGAGGTTAGTCAATCTGTTTAATATTAAACATGTCTTAAGGCTGAGGTTAGCCAAACTGTTTAATATTAAACATGTCTTAAGGCTGAGGTTAGCCAATCTGTTTAATATTAATGTCTTAGGGCTGGGATTACCATGTCTTCAAGATTGGTTTTCTCTGGCCCCCTCTTCCCAAATCAGATAATTAAATGAAATGTGTGTCAAGTTTAACATGGACTTCGCATAAAGCAGCAGTAGACTATGCCACTGAAGAGCCCCATAGGGGGCGCAAGAGTGCCCAGTTTGGAGAGAAAGACCCTGGAACAGCAGTTCTCTGTGTCATGAGGTTGAAAAGCACACAATATACAGGAAGAGGGAGGCAGGACTTCCAGCAGACAGTCAAACCAGCAGCTTCCCTGACATCACTCACTCTGTGACTGACAGCTGCTGGTCCACTCAGTAGACGGTTAATGTAGCAGGAAAAATAGAAGCCGGGGAGAATGTGTGTTACTGATTGTTTTGCACACAGCGGGAGCTTCGGAAAATCATGAGTTTCTGCTAAATGATTCAAGTGTAAATGTAGAAAGAGAGAGGGGGAGAGGAAGAAAGACAAACGGAGGAAGGGGTGAGAGTGATTTAGGGGAGTGATATAAGGGAGAGAGCGCAAGGTCTACCTGAAAGAACTGCAGCTGTTTTTCAGGGCTCCAGAAGAAGGGGTGTTTCAGAACGGACGAGGTAGAGGGGCGGGACTCTGGATCGCTGCTAATCATTCGCTCTATCAGGTCCCGCGCGATTACATCATCTGTAGCACGCACAGCACAACCAATCAGAATCCTTGCAATCACATCACAGAATGTCTAGGACCACATACAACCTCTTTCTGTCTCACACAGCCACACTTGATGTTGTGCGGACTCAGAAGTCTCACCGTGCATGTCCTCCATGAAGTGTGTGAGGCAGTACTCTCCGCCCAGGATGTTAGCCTGGCGTCGCAATGTGTCTCCAAATGGGTGCTGCCCCCTACTGACCACATAGTAGAACACACAGCCAGCTGAGAAGATGTCCACCGCCTGGTCACATCGTATCTACAGGGAGAACATCATTATGGTAGAACCCAGTAGAACAGAGAGAACATCATTATGGTAGAACCCAGAAGAAAATAAAACAGCCAGCTGAGAAGATGTCTACCGCCTGGTCACATCGTATCTGCAGGGAGAACATCATTATGGTAGAACCCAGTAGAACAGAGAGAACATCATGATGGTAGAACCCAGAAGAAAAAAAAACAGCCAGCTGAGAAGATGTCTACCGCCTGGTCACATCGTAGCTACAGGGAGAACATCATTATGGTAGAACCCAGAAGAAGAGAGAGAACATCATTATGGTAGGACCCAGAAGAAAAAAAAAAACAGCCAGCTGAGAAGAGGTCCACCACCTTGTCGCATTGTATCTACAGGGAGAACATCATTATGGTAGAACCCAGCAGAACAGAGAGAAAATCAATATGGTAGAACCCAGTAGAACAGAGAGAACACTTATGGTAGAACCAGTAGAACACTTTCATAATCTGGTCACTTCGTATCTACAGGGAGAACATCATTATGGCAGAAATCAATAGAACACTTCCACCGCCTGGTTACATCATATATACAGGGAGAACATGACGCTGGTAGAACTTAGTTGAACAGAGAGAACCTTATTACAGTATAACCCAGGAGAACACATCTGGAAGTTACTATTAAGTGATAAACACAGATGGAGTGTCTGTCTAGGAACGGTTCTTCAAACACAGAGATGTTGCTCATCCAACACTAGTCCCTGTATTCTACCACACACTCATCCAACACTAGTCCCTGTATTCTACCACACACTCATCCAACACTAGTCCCTAAATTCTACCACACACTCATCCAACACTAGTCCCTGTATTCTACCACACACTCATCCAACACTAGTCCCTAAATTCTACCACACACTCATCCAACACTAGTCCTTTTATTCTACCACACACTCATCCAACACTAGTCCCTAGATTCTACCACACACTCATCCAACACTAGTCCCTAGATTCTACCACACACTCATCCAACACTAGTCCCTGTATTCTACCACACACTCATCCAACACTAGTCCCTGTATTCTACCACACACTCATCCAACACTAGTCCCTGTATTCTACCACACACTCATCCAACACTAGTCCCTGTATTCTACCACACACTCATCCAACACTAGTCCCTGTATTCTACCACACACTCATCTGACCCTGGTGCCTAGATTTGGGTGTGGTCATGTCATGTCGGGGGTCATGTCAGCGTTCTTATCATGTGGGGGATTGTTGGGTTTGTGTTGCATTGTGTGTGTCTTACTGGGTTGTTTCCAGGTGTTTCCAGCAGTACTTCAGGTGCAATCCAACCCTCTGTTCCTGGTATCCCAGAGCGCAGAGAGAAACTAGTCCTTCCCTCTGGAATCTTCTTACAAAGGCCAAAGTCTGAGATCAGCGCCCGAACACAACCAAGGGGTCCTGGCTGAGACAGCAGGATGTTACGCGGCTTCAAGTCCCTGTGGACTGGACAGAGGAGAGGGAGATAGGAGAAAGAGGAGAGGGAGACAGGAGAAAGAGGAGAGGGAGACAGGATGTTAGACATTTGTGGGATTGAGACAGGGAGAGGAAATGGCTGACAGGAGTGAAAAACAGACAGACAGTGTGTACCTATGTTGAGGGAGTGAAGATGTCTGAGGCCACACATGGTCTGTTCCAGCAGAGCGACTGGGCTGAGATCCGCGTGGCATGATGGGTCCTCTACATACTGGGGTGAGGAGAAAGAACACACAGATTATTCACACTCAAACACAGGTTAAACACACACAAACACAGGTTAGACACACAGAGATTATTCACACACAAACACAGGTTAGACACACAGATTATACACACACACACACAAACACAGGTTAGACACAAACACAGATTATACACTCACAAACACAGGTTAGACACACACACACATTGTTTAAAAGCACACACACTCACTGGCTGTTCCGTATACCTGTTGTAGTGTAGCAACACAGAGTTCAATGGCGATGTAGGTGAACAGCTTGTCCCTCTCTGTGCAGTAGTATCTGATGACGTTTGGGTGTTCGTCTGATTCACGGAGGAGCTGAACCTCTCGCTCTGCAAAGTCAAAACACTCTGGGAGAATTCTCTTAACCGCCACACGACGGCCGTCAAAATGACCCCTGGAACAATAAATAAAATTGATCAGATCAAGACGATACCTGACGATTTCAACTGCCCCCCCCCACCCCTGTGTTGTCCCTGTCCTTGTCCATCTGGTCATGCTTCCACCTGGACTAAGTTTAAATAGACTTTAGACTCAGCCCACATGCATTTATTAATTATTACAATTTGTACTCTTAATATGTTCATCCGGCACAGCCAGAGGAGGACTGGTCACCCCTCTGAGCCTGGTTCCTCTCTAGGTTTCTTCCTAAATTTCAGCCTTCTTAGGGAGATTTCCTAGCCACTGAAATTCAACATTACTGTTGTTTGCTCCTTGGGGTTTAAGGACGGGTGTTTTGTAAAATAACTTTGTGACAACTGCTGTTGTAAAAAGGGCTTTATAAATACATTTGATTGATTGATTGATCAGAAATACAGTGTACATTGTAGATTTTGTAAATGACTATTGCAGCTGGAAATAGATGATTTTTATAGGAATATCTAAATAGGCATACAAAGGCCCATTATCAGCAAACATCAGTCCTGTGTTCCAATGGCACTTTGTGTTTGCTAATCCAAGTGAATCATTTTAAAAGGCTAACTGATCATTAGAAAGCTGAAAACTGTGCTGATTAAAGAAACAATAAAACTGGCCTTTTTAGACTATTTGAGTATCTGGAGCATCAGCAATTGTGGGTTTGATTACAGGCTCAAAATATCCAGAAAGAAATAAATTTCTACTGAAAGTCATCAATCTATTCGAAACAACAATGTCAATGTCAATTGTGAAGAAGCAACTCCGGTATGTTGGCCTTCTAGGCAGAGTTGCAAAGAAAAATATGTATCTCTGACTGGCCAATAAAAAGAATAGATTAAGACAGGCAAAAGAACAAAGACAAAAGAAGATAGGAAAAAACTGTTATGGAGAGACCAATCTAACTTTGAGGTGTTCCGATCACAAAGAAGAATATCCATCAGATGCAGACCAAATGAAAAGATGATGGAGGAGTGCTTAGGGAAGAAGCAGTCAGCTGCTATTCTGTCTATAATGAACACAGTCACAGGATCTCAACCCTATTGAGCTGTTGTGGGAGCAGCTTGTCCGTATGGTTCAAAGTACTCATCAAGCCAAACTAACTTGTGGTATGAGCTTCAAGATGCATGGGGTGAAATCTCTTCAGATTACCTCAACAAATTGACAACTGGAATGCCAAAGGTCTGCAAGGCTGTAATTGCTGCAAAGGGAGGATTCTTTGACGAAAGTTTGAAGGACACAATTATTATTTCAATTAAAAATCATTATTTCTAAACATGTCAATGACTACATTTCCTATTCAAACTCATTTCATATATGTTTTCAGGGAAAACAAGGACATTTCTAAGTGAGCTGGTCGTGGAGAAAATACAAAATATTGTATAGAACAGATATGACCAAAACTGGTTGCAATTACTAGATTCTTCTTAGCTGCAAATCAACCAACAATAAAATGATATAGTACCATATTTATATTGTTGTGCAGTCTTGGTACAGTAGCAGAACAATCCATTACACCAATACACCAGGTCAAAAAGGTTTGATTGGTGTTATAATTGATTATTGATTTTTTTCTTATTACGGGCAAATGTTTCGATTTAAAAATGTATTTAATGCTAATGCCATGTTGTTTCTGATGTCTGTGAATGAAACTAAAAGGGGAAATTTTGGCTGGGAAACGGGAGCTAATGCATTCTCTAATATTACCACAGATTTTAACTAACAGTGGGCTAATAGTCAGCTAATAGTGGGCTCCTGTGTTGCCAACCAGTAATGTGGGACCACATAAGGTAGACACTTCGGTATTGTCAAAGGCTGTTGTTCTTGTTTCAGCCAGCAGAGGGACCCTAGAGCTGTGTGTGTTTGATAGGCTTTGTGTGCTGGGATTTGTCAGACTGTGTGTGTTGGGGTTTGACAGGCTGTCTGTGTTGAGGTTTGTCAGACTGTCTGTGTTGGGGTTTGATAGGCTGTCTGTGTTGGGGTTTGACAGGCTGTCTGTGTTGGGGTTTGACAGGCTGTGTGTGTTGGGGTTTGACAGGCTGTGTGTGTTGGGGTTTGACAGGCTGTGTGTGTTGGGGTTTGGTAGGCTGTCTGTGTTGGTGTTTGATAGGCTTTATGTGTTGGGGTTTGATAGGCTGTATGTGTTGGGGTTTGACAGAGTGTGTTGGGGTTTGGTAGGCTGTTTGTGTTGGGATTTGATAGGCTGTGTGTGTTGGGGTTTGGTAGGCTGTGTGTGTTGGGGTTTGGTAGGCTGTGTGTGTTGGGGTTTGGTAGGCTGTGTGTGTTGGGGTTTGGTAGGCTGTGTGTGTTGGGGTTTGGTAAGCTGTGTGTGTTGGGGTTTGGTAGGCTGTGTGTGTTGGGGTTTGGTAGGCTGTCTGTGTTGGGGTTTGACAGGCTGTGTGTGTTGGGGTTTGACAGGCTGTGTGTGTTGGGGTTTGACAGGCTGTGTGTGTTGGGGTTTGGTAGGCTGTCTGTGTTGGTGTTTGATAGGCTTTATGTGTTGGGGTTTGGTAGGCTGTGTGTGTTGGGGTTTGGTAGGCTGTGTGTGTTGGGGTTTGGTAGGCTGTGTGTGTTGGGGTTTGGTAGGCTGTGTGTGTTGGGGTTTGGTAGGCTGTGTGTGTTGGGGTTTGGTAGGCCAGGTTGCGCAAGTCTGCTGTAGAGCTCGTCACCACCCAATTACTCGATGCCGACACATCTTTCTAGCTAGTTTACACACTGATGCTATGTTCTGTTTCGTAACCTCTGACTGTTTCATACTAACAATATCTCTGTACTCTCTATACTTGCCAGTTTTAGACTTCGCGGCTTTGTCGACGGCTCTGCCCCCCGGTAAACAGTGTACGATCGCCGGCTGATTCTGTAGTCTAATACTGCGGGTAATGGAATTACTCTCTCTCGCTTTTAATCAACCTCTCTTTCTCATATTGTCCTTTATTTCTCTGTCTGTTCTAGAATAAACAGGATGGATTCACCAACATGTTGGATCAGTTGACAGATGAATGTGTGTCTGACCTGAAGACAAATGTTCCCTCTGTTCCGTGTCCCAGAACCTCAGATGTGGAGAAGGAGATCTTCCCCACATGCACCTCCTCTATCCCTCCTTCTGTGAGACAGAGAAACAAGAGAAGTTGAATGTATTTTTTCTTTCATACAACAATATGAACAGTCATGAGAATTGGCAAGTGTATAAGCTTCCTGTCCAGCCATGTTGAACTGAGAGGGAGAGGATAGGCTTTGGTGCCTGTCAACCTCTTATTTAAGAAAATACATGAGATAAAAATACATATATATACACACATATATATATACACATATATACACATATATACACATACAGTGAAATATGATATGACTTGTATTGGTTTGAACTGGTGAAGATGATCCCCACCGTGTGTTGATGATGTCACAGTGGCTCCGTTCCTGGTTGCAGAGTCAGTGCTGTTACCAGGGGAACCAGAGAGAGGAGGGGCCACAGAGGACAGCTGTGACTCTGCAGACTGAGGAGGGGTGTCTGGAGAAAGGGGCGTGTCTGGTATAGGAGGGGGTGTCTCTGAAGAAGAGGGCGTGTCTATGAGCCGTTGGAGGCGGGACTCCAGAGCTTCCTCCAATTGCTGCCTCTGGTGTTTCTGCTGCTGGGCCAAACGCTGTATCACAAACACACACAGGTTGGTACAACACAAGATAGCCCCCCTCCCCTCCAGCGCGTACCCATACCCCTCCAGTGCGTACCCATACCCCTCCAGTGCGTACCTGTGGGTATGTCAGGGCAAAGGCGATCCACCCTCCCAACAGCAGCGATAGTATCACCACGGTAACAGGGTCCAGGTATATGTAGGCAGGCAGCACAGAGGACAGCCCCGAGCTGGACCCTGCAGGGGTCCTTTTATGTTCACCGTTACCTGAACTACCTCTTCCTCCACGTACGCTGCCGTGACCCACTGAGTGGAACTGGAGAGTGGTCAGAAGGTCAGAGGGGAGTTGTCAGAAGGTCAGAGGGGAGGGGTCAGAGGGCAGGGGTCAGAGAGTTTGGGAGCTAGTGGGATGTGTGTGACAGGAGGGTTTCATAACTATTTTATATTTACAAAATGACGAAAGATTACCATTTAAATGTTCTACTCTTCTGAATGTGTATTAACTCCAAGTAAAAACATTTTTGGATGTATTTTGGGATTGATTGAAGTTTGTTTCTGGGGTTAGAGGTCAGGGGTTGAGACTTACAGGATGCTCTGTATGGGAGTGTGATTCTGGGGTTAGAGGTCAGGGGTTGAGACTTACAGGTTGCTCTGTATGGGGGCGTGTGTTCTGAGACCGGGACGGGATAATGGCATCCCCAGAACGCTGCAGGTTAACCGGGAATTCTCTCAGCATGGTGGTGTGAGCTACTGGAGGCAACTCATGATGACCTGACACACACAGAGATGACATTAACACCACATCAGTACCAGATGACATAAACACCAAGTTAATATCAGATGACATAAACACCACATCAGAATTAGATGACATAAACACCACATCAGAATTAGATGACATAAACACCACATCAGTACCAGATGACATAAACACCACATTAATATGAGATTACATAAACACCATGCCAATTGGAGATGACAAAAATACATGTCAATATCAGATGACTTAAACATCATGTCGATAGGAGACAGTGTTAATGTCGATAGGAGACAGTGTTAGTGTCGATAGGAGACAGTGTTAGTGTCGATAGGAGACAGTGTTAGTGTCGATAGGAGACAGTGTTAGTGTCGATAGGAGACAGTGTTAGTGTCGATAGGAGACAGTGTTAGTGTCGATAGGAGACAGTGTTAGTGTCGATAGGAGACAGTGTTAGTGTCGATAGGAGACAGTGTTATTGTCGATAGGAGACAGTGTTAGTGTCGATAGGAGACAGTGTTAGTGTCGATAGGAGACAGTGTTAGTGTCGATAGGAGACAGTGTTAGTGTCGATAGGAGACAGTGTTAGTATCAATATTATATTGGTTTAGTGTCAATATTATACTGGTTTAGTGTCGATATGAGGCTGGTTTAGTGTCAATATTATACTGGTTTAGTGTCAATATTTTACTGGTTTAGTGTCGATATGAGGCTGGTTTAGTGTCGATATTAGACTGGTTTGGTGTGTCTGTTACCTATGAGCAGCCACTGGTTGTTCAGAGTGTTTGTTGACCCGGGGGGGTAGCGGACATCGGTGGACGGTGTGATCTCACACTCTCCTCGGTCTCGGACCGTCACCTCCTCCGTCTCCGGACCCTCGATACGGGCCAGTGTCAGGCCCCGTGGCTGCCATGGCAACACAAAACATCAGTCAACTCGTCAAGGAAGTTGTTGGACAATCAATTAATTTATTGATTCCTAATAAGCCAGTGTGTTGATTGACAGCTGTACTGACCACTAGAGAGACTCCGTCATGAACCAGGGAGGTGGAGGCATAGAGGTGAGAGTCCATCTTTCCTACATAAAGAGTAGGCCTAAAACACACACATACACACATAAAGAGTAGGCCTAAAACACACACATACACACATAAAGAGTAGGCCTAAAACACACACATACACACATAAAGAGTAGGCCTAAAACACACACACACACACATAAAGAGTAGGCCTAAAACACACACATACACACATAAAGAGTAGGCCTAAAACACACACATACACACATAAAGAGTAGGCCTAAAACACACACACAAAGAGTAGGCCTAAAACACACACACAAAGAGTAGGCCTAAAACACACACATATACACATAAAGAGTAGGCCTAAAACACACACATACACACATAGAGTAGACCTAAAACACACACATAAACAATGTTTATATGAACTAAATTAACATCTTATATATATATGCACAGCTCCGGAAAAAAACTTTCCAAAAAAGTCAAAAAGGAAGGTTTTGAGTGAGGAACAAAGGGTTAAACCACTGCAAATTTAACGCTTCTGTTCCTCACTCAACTTTTTTGGAAAGGAAAGAAAAAGTGCAGTGGTCTCAATGTTTTCCGGAGCTGTATATATTATAGGTATGTTGAATGTTTATTGTGTGTGTGTGTGAGTGTGTGTCTCTCACACCAGCTGTGTGTGTGTGTGTGTACCTTACACCAGCTGTGTGTGTGTGTGCATGTGTATCTTATGCCAGTTGTTTGTGTATGTGTGTGTGTGTGTGTATCTTACACCAGCTCTGTGTGCGCGCTGGCTTGCTCCGTGACGAACTGGTAGCTCCACTTCATGGTGTGTGTGTGTGTATCGTGGGAAGAAAATGTGAGGTAGCGTAGAGTCTCCATGGCAACTGAAAGGTGAGGGGCGTGTCTTAGGGAGTCCTGACTGTACAGGTAGACGCCCACCACAGGTGAACCATAGTTCTGCATCCACAGGACGTCACCTGAGATACGGGTCAGAAGAACCAATCACGTTAGTCCAGAGTGTAGGAGGCGTGTCAGTGCAGGGATAGAACGAAAAGGTGGTCTATCCAGTAGTTAAAGATAAAATATAGAAAAAGATAGAACATTCAACTTCTTAAAGACAAAGTATAAAAGATATAACATATAACTGACCAGCCAACTCTCAACACTGTTTGTGTGTGATCTCTAAGTCCCCTCAACACTGACTGTGTGTGATCCCAAAGTCCCCTCAACACTGACTGTGTGTGATCCAAAAGTCCCCTCAACACTGACTGTGTGTGATCCAAAAGTCCCCTCAACACTGACTGTGTGTGATCCCAAAGTCCCCTCAACACTGACTGTGTGTGATCCCAAAGTCCCCTCAACACTGACTGTGTGTGATCCAAAAGTCCCCTCAACACTGACTGTGTGTGATCCCAAAGTCCCCTCAACACTGACTGTGTGTGATCCCAAAGTCCCCTCAACACTGACTGTGTGTGATCCCAAAGTCCCCACAACAACGTTGAAACATGATACAGGTCCCACAGGGAGTAAATGACACTGACTACTTCTCAGCATTTCTGATGGATGTCTCATGGATTTCTGGGTCTCCGGTCAAAAGGATAGGAAGACAAACTTATGTGTGTGCGTGTGTACGTCTGTGTGTGTGTGTCTGTTACCTGACTCTCTGTCCACAGTAACCACTAATCCATCCCCACTGGAGACCAGGTGAGCCATCTCTGGGGAGGGGGGGGGGGAGAGTGGGGAGGGAAACTGTTCCATAATCACATCTCACTGTAATAATTTGGAACAAATGTGATCTTGTGTGTGTCTCTGTGTGTCTGTGTGTGTGAGTCTGTGTCTCTGTGTGTCTCTGTGTGTGTGTCTGTGTGTGTCTGTGTCTCTGTGTGTGTGTCTCTGTGTGTCTGTGTCTCTGTGTGTGTGTCTCTGTGTCTCTGTGTGTCTGTGTGTGTGTGTGTGTCTCTGTGTGTGTGTCTCTGTGTCTCTGTGTGTCTGTGTGTGTGTGTGTGTCTCTGTGTGTCTGTGTGTGTGTGTGTGTGTGTGTGTGTGTGTGTGTGTCTCTGTGTGTCTGTGTGTGTGTGTGTGTCTCTGTGTGTCTGTGTGTGTGTGTGTGTGTCTCTGTGTGTGTGTGCGTACTGTAGTCATGTTTCTCATCATATGGTGGGGCAGAGTAGTCGTTGTATGTGGCGTTCCATCTTAGCTCCTGGGTCTTTGTGTCGTACATCGTTATCATGTACTCTAGTAAACAGATACAAGAAACTGAGTTACAGTCCAGCAGAATGGAACAGAGGAGAATACAGTTGAATGATACACTGTAGAAAACAGTAGAATCACTGAACATGGTATAATAACGGAGTGTTACCTGTGCGTCCAATATAAAGCAGAGGAGTGTTGGGACAGATGGACTCAGACGATGAAGTGGACAAGCTTGTCTGTTTCTCTCCCGTCTGGGGGTCCACCACAAACCAGACATCCTGCTTCTTACCTGCACGCGCACACAGACACACATACAAACACAAACACACACACACAAACAAACACAAACAACACACCAAATGTTTTCCATCTGAGATGAGAACCGGCCAAATGTCCTAACTTCACATGATTTTCCTTGTTTTACAATCTGAGTGAGGACCTTGACTCCAAACTGTTGGGGTTAGAGACTTCGGGGGAAAAAGGGATTTGAACATCATTGTTTCAGGGCCCAAAGGGAAGTTAAATGTGAAATATGTGTGTCACAGTCTTGACTCTAACAAACTGTAAGTTGTGACTAACCACTTGTCTGTAGGGACTCAAACACCAGTTGACAAGCCATTCAGCCAACAACTCAAGCAGCCATTCAAGCAGTCATTCAGCCAGTTATTCTCACCAGTATAGAGGATTCCATCAGAACTTCGACAGGGAGATGACTGGACCAGCTCCGGGATGGTGAAGGGAAGTTTCTGCAGAGACAGAGAACATGCTACACCTCTTCTATTCTACATTCACAAGGGAACCCTCAATCACACATCAGGTCTCCATGAACTAACTGTACTGAAGATCAAAACCTTTACTGTACACGTTGCAATTGGTTGAGAACAAAATGACGTAACAACGATCAAAGGAAACCACCAACCGATTGAGGGCTGGAGTGAAACTCACACCGAAACTCAAAGTAAACAATTGAAATCACAGGCTGTTCCAGCTTGCGTGTATTTCTTCACACGGTGTGTAGTCTCCTCCCAGACCTGGATCAGGGCATCAGTGAGCTCCTGGACAGTCTGTGGCGCGATACATAACATCCCAGAGGATCTCAATGTGATTCAGGTCTGGGGAACGTGTGGGACAGTCAATGGCATCAATGTCTTCTTCATCCAGGAAATGCCTACACACTCTGGCCACATGAGGCCGGGCATTGCCCTGCACCAGAAGGAACCCAGGGCCCACTGCAGCAGCGTAAGATGTGACGATGGGTCTGAGGATTTCATCCCGGTACCTAACCACAGTCAGGGTACCGTTGGCTTGCACATGGAGGTCTGTGCGACCAGTATCAGTCTCCCCCCCCCCCCCCATCTCTCTCAGTATCAGTCTCCCCCCCCATCTCTCTCAGTATCAGTCCCCCCCCCATCTCTCTCAGTATCAGTCCCCCCCCCCATCTCTCTCAGTATCAGTCCTCCCCCCCATCTCTCTCAGTATCAGTCTCCCCCCCCCCCATCTCTCTCAGTATCAGTCCCCCCCCCTCCCCCATCTCTCTCAGTATCAGTCCCCCCCCCATCTCTCTCAGTATCAGTCTCCCCCCCCATCTCTCTCAGTATCAGTCTCCCCCCCCCCATCTCTCTCAGTATCAGTCTCCCCCCCATCTCTCTCAGTATCAGTCTCCCCCCCATCTCTCTCAGTATCAGTCCCCCCCCATCTCTCTCAGTATCAGTCTCCCCCCCCATCTCTCTCAGTATCAGTCTCCCCCCCCCCATCTCTCTCAGTATCAGTCTCCCCCCCATCTCTCTCAGTATCAGTCCCCCCCCCCCATCTCTCTCAGTATCAGTCCCCCCCCATCTCTCTCAGTATCAGTCCCCCCCCCCCCATCTCTCTCAGTATCAGTCTCCCCCCCATCTCTCTCAGTATCAGTCCCCCCCCCCCCATCTCTCTCAGTATCAGTCCCCCTCCCCATCTCTCTCAGTATCAGTCCCCCTCCCCATCTCTCAGTATCAGCCCCCCCCCCATCTCTCTCAGTATCAGTCCCCCCCCCCCATCTCTCTCAGTATCAGTCCCCCCCCCCCATCTCTCTCAGTATCAGTCTCCCCCCATCTCTCACCATCAGTCCTTCCTTGTGTTTTCCTCCCAGGATGTAAAGACTTCCATCATTGGGGTCTGGGAGGAAACCTGGTCTAGAAACACAAATGGATTTCTATGACGCAGCAGAGACGTTATTCAGAGACACCGAAGTCAAAGGTCCAGACACAACACACACACACACACACACACCTAGACACAACACACACTTAGACACAACACACACACACCTAGACACAACACACACACACACACCTAGACACAACACACACTTAGACACAACACACACACACCTAGACACAACACACACACACACACACACACACCTAGACACAACACACACACACCTAGACACAACACACACCTAGACACAACACACACACACACACCTAGACACAACACACACCTAGACACAACACACACACACCTAGACACAACACACACACACACCTAGACACAACACACACCTAGACACAACACACACACACACACCTAGACACAACACACACACACCTAGACACAACACACACACACACACACACACCTAGACACAACACACACTTAGACACAACACACACACACCTAGACACAACACACACCTAGACACAACACACACACACACCTAGACACAACACACACACACACCTAGACACAACACACCCAGACACAACACGAACACACACACACACACACACCTAGACACAACACACACACACACACACCTAGACACAACACACACACACACACACCTAGACACAACACACACACACACACACAGATGCCTAGACACAACATGGACAAACACATAGAACTCACACCAAGACAACATACACATCATGACACAAAATACATGCACACCACGACACCAAAGACATACACCCCACGACACCAAAGACATACACCCCACGACACCAAAGACATACACCCCAGGACACCAAAGACATACACCCCAGGACACCAAAGACATACACCCCAGGACACCAAAGACATACACCCCAGGACACCAAAGACATACACCCCACGACACCAAAGACATACACCCCACGACACCAAAGACATACACCCCCATGACACCAAAGACATACACCCCCATGACACCAAAGACATACACCCCCACGACACCAAAGACATACACCCCCACGACACCAAAGACATACACCCCCACGACACCAAAGACATACACCCCCACGACACCAAAGACATACACCCCACGACACCAAAGACATAGACCCCCACGACACCAAAGACATACACCCCCACGACACCAAAGACATACACCCCACGACACCAAAGACATACACCCCCACGACAACAAAGACATACACCCCCACGACAACAAAGACATACACCCCACGACACCAAAGACATACACACCACGACACCAAAGACATACACACCACGACACCAAAGACATACCCACCACGACACAAGACACACAAACGTGATGGAGAGCTACTCACTCAGTAAGGTAGACAGGAACCTGTATGATAGGATCTGAAACGAAGATAGAGAATATAAGACGTGTGTTGTTTTAGTGCATGTTTGATATCAGGCATGTGTTGTTTTAGTGCGTGTTTGATATCAAGCGTGTGTAGTTTTAGTGCGGGTTTGATATCAGACGTGTGTTGTTTTAGTGTGTGATAATATCAGGGGTGTTCTGACCTTCTTTGAGTGTCCATTTGATGTCTCCAGACTGTTTGGAGACGGCATGAAGACTCCCATCCAGAGTTGAGACGAAAAGCAGAGACTCAGGGAGAGTCACCCCCACTGACTTCACCTAAGGGTCACAGGTCAAAAGTCAGCCATCATCATATACATCAGGCCCAGGGGTCACAGGTCCACCATCATATATATCAGGCCCAGGGGTCATAGGTCAATATTATATATTTCAGACCAGAACTGCCATAGTAAAATGGAAGACACAGTAACACAGAATCATGGGTCAGAAGAAAAGATTGAAACTGGAACTTTTTGCAACCATATTTTCTTTTGGATCATTTTGCTCAATAAAGAAATGAAACATAAAGTGTTTTGGTCTAGTTGTGTTCACCCTCAACACCAGGACTTGGAACAGATGTGACCACATTTTAGGCCGTTAAGACACTGAAGGCACCGCCCACATTCTGTCACCACGGATGATGGGTCCAAAACACACTGGGAGTGTACAGTTGTGTCTCTGTGTTTAACTGTCTACATGTGTGTCCTTCTTCAACCAGGATACCAGGACATCCTGAAAAGTAGACAATCCCTCTCCTTCACAGAAACCAATAACGATATGGTGTGTGTCTCTGTGGGTGTGTGTATGTGTACAGCCACTCCTGTATTTATTCACCAAGGGGTGGCATCATAGAACAGGACTCACATGGGACCTTAAGCAAACATACAGACACACAAACACACTCAGAGACTCACACACACCCACACAGACCTACACAAACACACACACTGACACACACACAGACACACACAGAAATGTATTTAATCTGATTCTCCGTATTTTATTATAAAAGGGTAACTGCAGTCCTCTCTCAGTCTCAATTTAAATGCTTAATTGGAATGGGAAACATTATTTACATTGCAAAAGAAAGTGTAAAATTATAAATAAAACAGATTTATTTATGTTTTTTGTGTGGGTCTCTCTCTCCCTCTCCATTTGCCCGTGTGCGTGTTCCCGAAATAGACAGTGGAAAGATATCACATAAAGCCACACACGCGCTCTGGGTTCTGCATGTCGCACCGCTCGCCCCCCGTCCATAAACATAAAACAACAACAACAAAACCAGTTACCTGTAAAACGGTCCCTTCCCACAACAGGAGCGCCAGCAGTGAGAGCAGGACACAGCGTGCTAAGTTCCCCATGGTACTGGAACCACTGACTGAAACGCAACAGCCACACAGAAACAACAGAACTCTCGATCAACAGAAAGAATCTCGCTTCAAGTACATAGGTCAAACTGTCCGTAACTTCTGCAGCTGTCGTACATTAATCATAAAGCAAGCGGCTTTCGTTTGTCAAACATGTCCAGTTTTCTACAGATCAACGCGCGGACTTAATCGATACAGTTACTGAAAGTGAAGTATATATCTCCAGCCACAACAACCAGGGCAGAAATGACGGACGAACGAGTGACTGTCCCACATTACGTTTCCGTGTTGTAACGGATCCTGTGATGTCAACATTTGTGACATGGATGTCTTTGATTCGGGTCGACCCGCACTCGCGGGTACGCGGATACGGCTTGTGCAAGCTATAGTAAATAAGTTGACAATTATACACACGTTACAATCCGCCTAACCGGTGTGCCTGGTGAACTTAACCTAGCGCGCGTCTAACATCTGCGAGGTCTTGTGGTCACGTCCCACTCTTGTTTCATTGACGACCTTTCCGGCCAATGGTAGAAGGGAGTTGGACCTGGCGGGGCGGGGCTTAGAATGAGCTGGACGTCGGTTTAGAACACGTGGAAACAGCAGTTTGGCTCGCGGCTTTGTAATCACGCAACAAGCGACTGTTCAGGTGCAACCGAATGGATGGAATGGAGGGTTGCAGAACAGACAGGCAACGTCTTTTCCATTGTCAGTCTCCTGTCCTCTCTGTCTCTCGCTGACACGCTCTCTGTTTTTCCTCTCTCTATGTTGTTTTCTTTATCCCTATTTCTGAGCCTTTATATCTGTCTTCCTCTGTTTTTAAAATCTCTCTAGATAATATATATTTATCCCTCTGTCACGCCCTCCTCTTTCTGTCCAATATGTCTATATTTTTTCCTATCTCTTAAATAATGAGTATGTAGAAAGAAACACACAGACTATATGTATATAACATCCCAAGCCTCAGTAATCTTATAAGTGTTGTCCCTGGGTTTTCATGGTGTGGATCCTTCTCTGGTGAATGGACATGTTATAACACTGTATTCCCGAGACTTCCTTTGGACAAGAGCATCCGCTAAATCACTTAAAGGTTAATGATATTACTGACCACTAGGTGGAGCCAGTAGATCTGCAGGTTGCTGACCTTTTATGGTGATCATGATGATCATGACCTCAATTCATTATACTGATTGATATAAAAAAACAGACAACTATTCTGGATAATTCTTTCTTCTCTTTATGCAGGAATAATATTCTTTCCATCACTTTGGTATTGTTGAGTTCATCAGTGTGTTGTCTCTTAACGATAGAGGTAACTGTAATGTTTTCCTCTATGAGAGAGAGGTCTTCACCCAGGAGGGTGACACATCCCTGTATAACTGTAATGTATTCCTCTATGAGAGAGAGGTCTTCACCCAGGAGGGTGACACATCCCTTTATAACTGTAATGTATTCCTCTATGAGAGTGGTCTTCACCGAGGGTGACACATCCCTTTATAACTGTAATGTATTCCTCTATGAGAGAGAGGTCTTCACCCAGGAGGGTGACACATCCCTTTATAACTGTAATGTATTCCTCTATGAGAGTGGTCTTCACCGAGGGTGACACATCCCTTTATAACTGTAATGTATTCCTCTATGAGAGAGAGGTCTTCACCCAGGGGAGTGAGACATCCCTTTATAACTGTAATGTATTCCTCTATAAGAGTGGTCTTCACCGAGGGTGACACATCCCTTTATAACTGTAATGTATTCCTCTATGAGAGTGGTCTTCACCCAGGGGTTGACACATCCCTGTATAACTGTAATGTATTCCTCTATGAGAGAGTGGTTTTCACCCAGGGGGGTGACACATCCCTGTATAACTGTAATGTATTCCTCTATGAGAGGGAGGTCTTCACCCAGGGGGGTGAGACACATCCCTTTATAACTGTAATGTATTCCTCTATGAGAGAGAGGTCTTCACCCAGGGGGGTGACACATCCCTGTATAACTGTAATGTATTCCTCTATGAGAGAGAGGTCTTCACCCAGGAGGATGATACATCCCTTTATAACTGTAATGTTTTCCTCTATGAGAGAGAGGTCTTCACCCAGGGGGGTGACACATCCCTGTATAACTGTAATGTATTCCTCTATGAGAGTGGTCTTCACCCAGGGGGGTGACACATGCCTTTATAACTGTAATGTATTCCTCTATGAGGGAGTGGGGTTCACCCTGGAGGGTGACACATCCCTGTATAACTGTAATGTATTCCTCTATGAGAGAGAGGTCTTCACCCAGGAGGATGATACATCCCTTTATAACTGTAATGTATTCCTCAATGAGAGAGTGGTCTTCATCCAGGAGGGTGACACATCCCTGTATAACTGTAATGTATTCCTATATGAGGGAGTGGGGTTCACCCTGGCAGCAGGCCGAAAAAGGCTGCTCTAATGCAGTTTGAGATTTGATTGACAGGTCTGGTTACCTAGTGATTTGCATCAGACACAATATTTCTCTAAAGACAATGGAAATGTAGCTTCAGTGGGACTTTTAATCCAGAGGTTTTGGAAGAGGTAAGAAATATTTTATGACTAAACTATAATTGGGTAGAACTATTATTAACTAATAATCTACCTGAATAAATTTGACTCCATGAAGTATTAATTAGTAATAATCATTGAATAAGTCCAAACCATAACAAAATCTTGTTATCATTGTAGCACTAGAGATTTACATTTGATGTCACAATTCATGCAATGTAATGTACAGGTTTACAAAGAATGATGAATAATAGAATAAACAGCTGATCCTGGAAAAATGTAGGTCCATAATAAACAGCTGATCCTGGAAAAATGTAAGTCTATAATAAACAGCTGATCCTGGCAAAATGTAAGTCTATAATTCAACTGATTATGTAAAACCACCGGATGTAGCGATGTCAAGTTTGATAGAGGACAATGTGCTTGTACATTTACCATGGACTATTAGGCTAGAAATAAGTGGATTACACCAAATTAACAATAAATGCATCTCTATATTTGAAAGTAATTCCATTTATTATTGTTAAGCAGTAAAGTTACAGTTGATCACACAGAGGTTTACATAACATGTCGTCATCAATCAGAACCAGATAGTCCAATCTGATGTTCAAACACACAACTGTCTGCGGCAATATGAATTGTCTTGGTATTGAAGGATGAACTCAAGACTATGCCAATAGCAATGCATTTACATGACATCCCTTCAGCCAACACAATGAAACTAAGAACCACACCAATCAGCACAACTCCATGACTGGACATTTGGTCTCCCTTCCCTCTGTCGTCCAACCATCCACCAGATATTTTTCTGTAGAAAACCAACATGCATGTACAGTACAATGAAACATATAGGAGAATTCATCATTTGTGGGACACATACATTTTAACAACATTCTTATGAACCCAATAAATGCAGTTCTACTGTGTTCCAAGATGTTGAGTCTTCACAGTCGGAGTGGGTGGGGCTACTTTAGCCCCCCACCTTGTACTTCTGCTCCATCGAGTTAGTAAAAAATCGAATTGCATTGATGGCATAATACAGACTACGGCACTGGTTTGGTGAGACAGATGCCTTTACACACCTTCCTCCAAAGACAGTTTAATCAAAGCGGTTCAGTGTCCATACAGATATACACTCACCTAAAGGATTATTAGGAACACCTGTTCAATTTCTTATTAATGCAATTATCCAATCAACCAATCACATGGCAGTTGCTTCAATGCGTTTAGGGGTGTGGTCCTGGTCAAGACAATCTCCTGAACTCCAAACTGAATGTGAGAATGGGAAAGAAAGGTGATTTAAGCAAATTTGAGCGTGGCATGGTTGTTGGTGCCAGACGGGCCGGTCTGAGTATTTCACAATCTTCTCAGTTACTGGGATTTTCACGCACAACCATTTCTAGGGTTTACAAAGAATGGTGTGAAAAGGGGAAAACATCCAGTATGCGGCAGTCCTGTGGGCGAAAATGCCTTTTTGATGCTAGAGGTCAGAGGAGAATGGGCTGATTGATTCAAGCTGAAGAGCAACTTTGACTGAAATAACCACTTGTTACAACCGAGGTATGCAGCAAAGCATTTGTGAAGCCACAACACATACAACCTTGAGGCGGATGGGCTACAACAGCAGAAGACCCCACCGGGTACCACTCATCTCCACTACAAATAGGAAAAAGAGGCTACAATTTGCACGAGCTCACCAAAATTGGACAGTTGAAGACTGGAAGAATGTTGCCTGGTCTGATGAGTCTCGATTTCTGTTGAGACATTCAGATGGTAGAGTCAGAATTTGGCGTAAACAGAATGAGAACATGGATCCATCATGCCTTGTTACCACTGTGCAGGCTGGTGGTGGTGGTGTAATGGTGTGGGGGATGTTTTCTTGGCACACTTTAGGCCCCTTAGTGCCAACTGGGCATCGTTTAAATGCCATGGCCTACCTGAGCATTGTTTCTGACCATGTCCATCCCTTTATGACCACCATGTACCCATCCTCTGATGGCTACTTCCTGCAGGATAATGCACCATGTCACAAAGCTTGAATCATTTCAAATTGTTTTCTTGAACATGACAGTGAGTTCACTGTACTGAAATGGCACCCACAGTCACCAGATCTCAACCCAATAGAGCATCTTTGGGATGTGGTGGAACAGGAGCTTCGTGCCCTGGATGTGCATCCCACAAATCTCCATCAACTGCAAGATGCTATCCTATCAATATGGGCCAACATTTCTAAAGAATGCTTTCAGCACCTTGTTGAATCAATGACAGGTAGAATTAAGGCAGTTCTGAAGGCGAAAAGGGGTCAAACACAGTATTAGTATGGTGTTCCTAATAATCCTTTAGGTGAGGGTACAACAATGTTGTAACCAAAGTGCTTCCAATGTGCCACAGTCCAAAGGTCAGCAAAGGTATAAAACAAGTTGATTGATATTACAGGAACCCATGTTAAATCACTTAAGAGTTCCTACCTGTTTCACTAGGGTACAAATATGAGGTGACACAAAAGCCAAACTTCCATTGTCATTTATCAAAATGGGGAAGGTCAGAAAACACAATAATTAAATGAGACAAAAAGTTGATGAGTTCCATAAATTAGGCAATGGGTTTAATAAAATAAAAAAAAGCAACATGCTGGAAAATACTCATCTCCACCTAACAGGGCAATAAAACAGGGAAAAATCACAGAAGTTGGGTGAATTTTTGGGTCACCGTGTTCTCGAAGATACAAGTAGATGACACCTCCCATGCCATAAAGCTATGTGAACGTCTTGCAAGAACAAATCCTCTACCTTTATCAAGACAAAAACACTTCAGAGCCTGGAGTTGGTTAAACATCACAGGACCAGATGGAAAATCTCTAGGTTTCTTCCTAAAATTCGACCTTAGGGAGTTTTTCCTAGCCACTGAAATTCAACACTACTGTTGTTTGCTCCTTGGGGTTTAAGGCCGGGTGTCTCTGTAAAGCACTTTGTGACAACTGCTGTTGTAAAAAGGGCTTTATAAATACATTTGATTGATTGATTGATTGAAGTATGGTAGTGGATGTGACGTTCTGCTCCCAGATTTGGGAAAATGTGTCAGGATACAAGACATCACGGACATTATGGACTCTTGTCAAGTACTAGGAGAATCTGTGACTCTGCAAGGAGGCTGAAACTGGGTGGCTGTTGGCACTTCCTACAGCACAATGACCAAAGCATTCCTCCCGATTCACACCAACATATCTCTGTGACCACCAAATCAAGCATTTCTATTGGACATCTCAGTCCCCTGAATCTCAAACTCCATTAGCAACTTGAGGGGTGAGCTGAAGATGAGAGTGAACAAACAAGACCAAGGATTCGGAAGGATCTGGATGAATGGATGTATGTTCAGATCCCTTGCCTGCTCTCTCTCCTCATCCAACATTATATCAGATGATGTTATCTTGGCATAGAGAAAACTAAATGCAGGTGGGCCTGTAATTAGTGATTCAAACTATCAGGTTTATATTAAATTATGTATTGATTAAATAAATTAGTTAATGCAACAAAAGTTATATAAAATACTTCAGAGATCCTCAGGACATGGTTAACAAAACTCTGACATTTAGAACACGGTACTGTAGATATTATGGAGATCTCAACAGTCAGTTATTGACATAATTACATTGTTATCCTTTAAGTTAATGTTCAGTTTAATTATGACATTATTAGCCTTCAAGCATGTTAATGTTCAGTTCAGTTTAATTACATTATTAGCCATTATGTATGTCAATGTTCAGTTTAGTAATGACATTATTAACCTTAATGTATCTCAACATTAAGTAAAATATTTAAATTATTCATCTTTATGTATCTCAACCTTCAGTATAATATTTATATTATTCATCTTTATGTATCTCAACCTTCAGTATAATATTTACATTATTCATCTTTTATGCAGTCAATTATGGGTTATTTCCTTCTAACATCCTAATGTTTAGAGACCCACACCAACAGAAATCCACTTGTCTATTGTTTACACTATGTACGACGTCTAGATCAAAACAATTCCTGTCTCGATTGGTATCCATGGAAAAAGCATCTCCTAAAGAAATCCTTCATCATACTTGTAGGGGATGTCAGACAACATTAGCTTGCACAGCTCATGTTCCGAAACACCTCCAGGTCTAGAGGTGAAGGACGTAATAGAAACATATCCAGGTCTAGAGGTGAAGGACGTAATAGAAACATCTCCAGGTCTAGAGGTGAAGGACGTAATAGAAACATCTCCAGGTCTAGAGGTGAAGGACGTAATAGAAACATCTCCAGGTCTAGAGGTGAAGGACGTAATAGAAACATCTCCAAGTCTAGAGGTGAAGGACGTAATAGAAACATCTCCAGGTCTAGAGGTGAAGGACGTAATAGAAACATCTCCAGGTCTAGAGGTGAAGGACGTCATAGAAACATCTCCAGGTCTAGAGGTGAAGGACATAATAGAAACATCTCCAGGTCTAGAGGTGAAGGACGTCAATGAAACATCTTGTTTTAGATAAAACAATGGCCTCTGCCAAACTCCAGGTGATTTCATCAGGATGAGACCAGCAGGTGATATAATCTGGATGAAACCTTTCCGGATGATGTGATCTGGATGAAACCTTTCCGGATGATGTGATCCGGATGAGACCTCCGGATGATGTGATCCGGATGACACCTCCGGGTGATGTGATCCGGATGACACCTCCGGGTGATGTGATCCGGATGACACCTCCGGGTGATGTGATCCGGATGACACCTCCGGATGATGTGATCCGGATGACACCTCCGGATGATGTGATCCGGATGACACCTCTGGATGATGTGATCCGGATGACACCTAAGGGATCATTCCACACTGTGAATTGTCTGTGTGCATTTCCTTATGTTTAATCAGAGGCTTTGAATCAGAATAACCATTCCCACATTGATCAGAGCTAGATGATTTATCTCCTGTGTGTATTTTCTTATGAGCAGTCAGGTTCCGCAACTCAGTGAATCTCCTCTCACATTTATCACAGCTATAAGGTTTCTCTCCTGTGTGTGTTCTTTGATGTGTAGTCAGATTGCTTAATACAGTAAATCTCCTGCCACACTGACCACAGCTATAAGGCTTCTCTCCTGTGTGTATTCTCTGGTGTATATTCAGGTTGCTCAATTCAGTGAATCTCCTCCCACATTGATCACAGCTATATGGCTTCTCTCCTGTGTGTGTCCTCTGGTGTGATAACAGTCCACAGGAGCTAGTGAAGTTCTTCCCACAATCAGAGCAGTGGAATGGTTTCTCTCCTGTGTGTGTTCTCTGATGTACTACTAGCCGGTCTGATGTTGTAAAACTATTTCCACAAACATTACAGCTATAAGGTTTCTCTCCTGTGTGTATTCTCTGGTGTCTAGTCAGCTGTCCCAACTGAGTAAATCGTTTTCCACATTGATTACAGCCATACGGTTTCTCTCCTGTATGTATTCTTTGATGTCTAGTCAGGGAACTCAAATGAGGGAATATCCTCCCGCACTGTTCACAGCTATAAGGTTTTTCTCCTGTGTGTGTTCTCTGGTGAGTAGTCAGTGGTCCCAACTGAGTGAATCTCCTCCCACATTGATCACAGCTGTAAGGTTTCTCTCCGGTGTGTATTCTCTGGTGTCTTGTCAGGTTCCATAGCTGAGTGAATCTCCTCCCACACTGATCACAGCTATGAAGTTTCTCTCCTGTGTGTGTTCTCTGGTGTGATTTCAATTCAGATAAAGTCACAAAGCTCTTGCCACAATCAGAACAGCAGTGAGGTTTCTTCCCTGTGGGTTTCTGCTGGTGTTTCTTGAGGTGTTCTGATCTGGAGAGACTCTCTGTCTTGCCATGATGTTGTTGAGTTTCCCCAGAGGATCCAGGATAGCCACGTCTCTCTCCTGTGTAAATAAGGTCAGACAGTCACTGTAGTGAACATATAAAGGCTTTTGCAACTGTTTATGGCCAGCATTAATAAGATAAGACAAGCCTGAACATATTTAGTTATTTGATAATATTTTTTGCTACCTCACAGCTTTTATTCAGAGTGACTTAAAGTTACTGCATATACGTTAAGATAGATAGCTAGATGTGACAATTACTTAAGGTGGGCACACCCTACTATTGACAACGTGTCAGACTGACAATATGTAACCCAAGCTGAGAAAACATGGAAAACATGCGGGGGTCTTAATCGCCCTTAATGGGGTCAGGTCAGTCATCAGTAGAGGGCTTCATGGGGTCAGATAATCATTAGTAGAGGGCTTCATGGGGTCAGATAATCATTAGTAGAGGGCTTCATGGGATCAATCATTAGTAAAGGGCTTCATGGGGTCAGTAATTAGTAGAGAGCTTTATGGGGTCAGTAATTAGTAGAGAGCTTCATGGGGTCAGATGGTCATCAGTAAAGGGCTTCATGGGGTCAGTCATTAGTAGAAGGGCTTCATGGGGTCAGTCATTAGTAGAGAGCTTCATGGGGTCAGTAATTAGTAGAGAGCTTCATGGGGTCAGATGGTCATCAGTAAAGGGCTTCATGGGGTCAGTCATTAGTAGAAGGGCTTCATGGGGTCAGTCATTAGTAGAGGGCTTCATGGGGTCAGTCATTAGTAGAGGGCTTCATGGGGTCAGTCATTAGTAGAGGGCTTTATGGGGTCAGATAGTCATCAGTAAAGGGTTTCATGGGTTCAGTCATTAGTATAGGGCCAGTTGGGTTAGTCACTAGTACTGTAAGGACAGGTAAACCCTAAATTAAATGACTGATGACCCATAGGTACAGTGGAAGCCAAAAACTATAACTGATAAAAGGAAGAGATACTAAGCAGGTCAGAGCTTAAAACAATTTATAACCTGGGAGTAACAAGAGGTCGATGCCAGAAGTAATCTCTGTAGAAGATCACTAAGGTTGTCCTTAAACAGGAAGAGGCTGAAACCAGAAGTAATCTCTGTAGAAGATCACTAAGGTAGTCCTTGAACAGGAAGCCAGACGTCATCTCTGTAGAAGATCACTAAGGTAGTCCTTAAACAGGAAGAGGCCTTCCGTATGATCTGCACAAACTAGCACTCCAACAATGCCCTCTGACCAGGACAGGATTCATCTGATCAGAGGCCTCAGTAGACCACCACGGAGGAAACCATCAGACACAGCCTTTGGGCTCCTGCAGCTTGGCTGACGTAAGCAGCGTTCCTCACGGCGCAGGGGAGCAGAGACTCACTGCTCCGGACAGGAGCCTATTGTAACCCACAATTTCGATATTCACTCAGAAAATGTGCTGGCATTTTGATGGTTCTTATCTACTAGCTTTTTGCAGTGCAATGCCACTAGTCAAGGTGGATTATGTCTCCAAGGTTCCCAAAGGTGATTCCTATGTTGATAATGTAGGTCAAACAGGCCCGAACTAAAAAAAAAAATAATGTAAAGCTCAATATCTTCAGTAAACCACTGGAGAAGGTTGACACAATCCTGGCCACCTCCAACCACATAGAACCTGGTCAGACCCATCATGGGGCTGGTCACATCCAACCCCATAGAACCAGGTCAGACCCGTCATGGGGCTGGTCACATCCAACCACATAGAACCAGGTCAGACCCATCATGGGGCTGGTCAAATCCAACCACATAGAACCAGGTCAGACCCATCATGGGGCTGGTCACATCCAACTACAATATCTTCAGTAAACCACTGGAGAAGGTTGACACAATCCTGGCCACCTCCAACCACATAGAACCAGGTCAGACCCATCATGGGGCTGGTCCCATCCAACCACATAGAACCCGGTCAGACCCGTCATGGAGCTGGTCCCATCCAACCACATAGAACCAGGTCAGACCCGTCATGGGGCTGGTCACATCCAACCACATAGAACCAGGTCAGACCCATCATGGGGCTGGTCACATCCAACCACATAGAACCAGGTCAGACCCGTCATGGGGCTGGTCACATCCAACCACATAGAACCAGGTCAGACCCGTCATGGGGCTGGTCACATCCAACCACATAGAACCAGGTCAGACCCATCATGGGGCTGGTCACATCCAACCACATAGAACAAGGTCAGACCCATCATGGGGCTGGTCACATCCAACCACATTGAACAAGGTCAGACCCGTCATGGGGCTGGTCACATCCAACCACATTGAACAAGGTCAGACCCGTCATGGGGCTGGTCACATCCAACCACATTGAACAAGGTCAGACCCGTCATGGGGCTGGTCACATCCACTACTGGAGGTTTATTCTGCAGTTCTCTGCTTGTGCGTCTCATCTGACAGACCAAATGGACCCCAGAAGCTGAGAAGGTTTAAGGAAACCTTCCTACTTCTGGCCTTGAATCCTGCAACTCGAAGCCTCTTGACTGAGTGATGTTCTGTCCTGCATCTGAGACACTGAAGAACACTGTTTTTTGTTCATCAGTCGTAAACTCCTGTTTCTGACAATATTTTACTCTCTCCTGGGTTGTCGTTGTCACAGCTATCTTAAGATGAAAGCATTGTCCTACTGTAACTGGATCTAGATAACAATGTGTAAATGACTAAAATGCTAAATGTGAACAGAACTACAGACTTACTTTGACACATTAAATCTCCCTCTCCTCCTTTCATGGTTCCATTGAGCCCCAGAGGTTTCCTGCAGTCCACCAGCCTCACTGACACCCTCTTCAGACCCAACAGTAAAGTCCTACTGACAGAGACACGACCCAGGGACTCAGGGAAGGATGGGAGGGGTAGGATACTGTTGTCCTGGAAAAAATAAAGTCACATATGATGACTAGATTGTTGTCATAAACTGCTTTATAGAAACCTGGTCTATACCTTGATCAATCAATCACATTTATTTATAGAGCCCTTTTTACATCAGCAGTTGACACAAAGTGCTTTTACAAAACACCCATCCTGAAACCCAAGGAGCAAGCAACGACTGTGTTGAAGCACAGTGGCTAAGAAAAACTTCTTGCATGATAGAACCAGACCAACTAGAACAGACAGTTGTTCTGTTAGGGTTATCTGCATGATAGAACCAGACCAACTAGACCAGACAGTTGTTCTGTTAGGGTTATCTGTATGATAGAACCAGACCAACTAGACCAGACAGTTGTCATGTTAGGGTTATTTGCATGATAGAACCAGACCAACTAGACCAGACAGTTGTTCTTTTAGGGTTATCTGCATGATAGAACCAGACCAACTAGACCAGACACTTGTCTTGTTAGTCTATTGATGATCTGATCTGGAGACTCTTCTACCTTGTCAGAATCTTGCTGTTGTTGAGGCTCCCCAGAGGATTCAGGATAGTCACCTCTCTTTCCTGTAGGAATGAGAAAGTCAGACAGTCAAAGTAGTAAATGTTAAAATAGGTGGACGGGGCACATGTACTGATGTAGTATGGGTTTGAATCTGGTTTACAGCTCTCTCCTCTCTTCACCCACTTATTGTCAAATAAAGCATCTGTGTCTGGGTCTATCAGAATCTCAGATATTCAGCTGGGGATCTATCAGAACCTCAGATAATCAGCTGGGGGTCTGGGTCAATCAGAACCTGAGATAATCAGCTGGAGATCTATCAGAACCTCAGATAATCAGCTGGAGGTCTGGGTCTATCAGAACCTCAGATAATCAGCTGGGGGTCTATCAGAACCTCAGATAATCAGCTGGGGGTCTATCAGAACCTCAGATAATCAGCTGGGGGTCTGGGTCTATCAGAACCTCCAGGACCTCAGATGAAAGGATAAATGGGTGGAATATTTCCACTGTGGGCAGTTCTACATCAGGAGCAGCAATGCCGGCATGCGACGGGAGGACTAGCCGGTTTGACTGCATAACCAGCTATTACAAAGTGGTTACCGAAGCTCATAATTCTGTCTTTATCATTGTGTCATCATGTTACTTATTGAAAATTGTATGAATCCTATATACTCAAATGGGCAATTTGGGTGCAATTATTTAGCTTCCTTGCTCAAAATCAAATAATTATTTCAACAAAATATTGAAACAACAGCTGCTTATGGGCCTGATTCAAAGACATTATTTACTGGTGTTATTCAGATCTCCGGTATTCCGACCTTCATCCTCTCTTTTTAAGGTGACAGTCATCTCCTCTTCATTCTCTCCAAAAACGTCTCCTTCCTCTTCTTTTACCGTAACATTTTCCTCCTCTTTCACCCCGAACGCTCCTTCCTCTCGTATCACATCCTCGCCCTCTCCTTCAGTATTTACTGTGACTTCATCCTCTTCTTCTTTCACGACAATGTTCAGCCACAGACCGGTTTTCTCTGTCCAGCAGACCTCTTCTTTAGCAGAGGGAGAGCGGTTTAGTGAGTTCATCTTCGGGGTTGTTTGCTACTTTGCTAGCTATCATAAGTAACTAGGCTACTTCTAACTTAACCAGCCAACTAACTGACTAATAACAACAACTTGATTATAAATTGAATGGCGCAAGTCAATATGACATATGTGCATAACGCACTGACAAAAATGAAACGAAAGGTTCAAAGGGGTTTAGATTTTGCGTCTGGCTTCAAGCTACTGAGACTTTTGTTGTTGAAGTCACTCTCGTCCACTCGATTATACGTCACACTGACAGCATTGCCTGAAAGACCGACATCGCCATCTACTGACGACACTGAGTAACACAGTTAATTAACGTCAACACTAACATTAAATATTTTAGATTAAAGGAAACGATGATTTAATACCAGATGGATCATATAAAAATATTTAAGGTTAACACCCTTTTTTACACAGACACAGAGTTTCCATGAACAAGAGTCTCCCTGCCAATATCAGGACCAGTTGATGGTGAATAAGAGTCTCCCTGTCTATATCAGGACCAGCTGATGGTGAATAAGTGTCTCCCTGCCAATATCAGGACCAGTTGATGGTGAATAAGAGTCTCCCTGCCTATATCAGGATCGGTTGATGGTGAATACCATACACTGGAAGGTGTGGAGCTTCTCTATACCATGGAAGCTGTGGGGGCTCTGTGAAATTAAAGGTGTGTGGGTTCTCTGTGAAATCGAAGGTGTGGGGGTTCTCAGTACCTTGAAGGTGTGGGACCATCTTGACCTCAAATTGGTCGATTTAGATCCTAAATTGACTTTGTCTTGACACACGGCATTTGAGTGTCATCTTTGCTTGACTTGGTATGTTGTTCTGTAAAAAGTTACAAGTTGTCAATTAAGATTCTTTTAAACAAAGATTGGTTTTATTTATATTTATTTAACCAGTAATTATACAAGGAAGTCAAGCTGAAACATCTCTCATTTACAGTTGAGCCTTGTGTTACAGAAAAATAGAATACAAAATATCTATATAGAAAAAGGTAAACTTAGAAAAATATATTGAAATTAAGCACATTAAGAAATGCATTTGCATTTAACCATAAATAGTTGTAGAGCATTTCATGTGATTACCTGGAAGATTTAACGGTTACTAGTTGTAGAGCATTTCATGTGATTACCTGAATGCTTGTCACTTCATATGATCCATTTGTCACACCATATGATATGAACTGTCTTTCCTACACACAGAATAATAATTATTTCTTTTTAACACTTCTTTTGTCTGTCATCACATGAAAACAAGTGAACTAGGCTGAAGCCTAGTTTTATGGCCAGTGGGGCCTTGAACGCCTTGCTTATCCCAGTGTTATTAATTTCCTTCTTTTACCTGACCTCTCACGGTCAAAGTAGCCTATTATTTTACATTAGTGCTGATTGAAGAAGACCTACACCATTAATAACCTAACCTTGTTTATATGACTGATTTACTTGCGGGTAGTTATGAGTAATCAATATTTACCCGTAGTTAATATTTAACACTATTGATGTCTAATACAATATTTTAGACACTAATACAACAAATTGGTGACAATTTGTCAGATGCTTGTGTCAACCACCCTTATGCAGTACAATGTGTTGGACATAGTGAATTAGACATAGTGAATTAGACATAGTGAATTAGACCTAGTGAATTAGACCTAGTGAATTAGACCTAGTGAATTAGACATAGTGAATTAGACATAGTGAATTAGACATAGTGAATTAGACCTAGTGAATTAGACCTAGTGAATTAGACCTAGTGAATTAGACCTAGTGAATTAGACCTAGTGAATTAGACATAGTGAATTAGACATAGTGAATTAGACATAGTGAATTAGACCTAGTGAATTAGACCTAGTGAATTAGACCTAGTGAATTAGACCTAGTGAATTAGACCTAGTGAATTAGACATAGTGAATTAGACATAGTGAATTAGACATAGTGAATTAGACATAGTGAATTAGACATAGTGAATTAGACATAGTGAATTAGACCTAGTGAATTAGACCTAGTGAATTAGACCTAGTGAATTAGACATAGTGAATTAGACATAGTGAATTAGACCTAGTGAATTAGACATAGTGAATTAGACATAGTGAATTAGACATAGTGAATTAGACCTAGTGAATTAGACATAGTGAATTAGACCTAGTGAATTAGACCTAGTGAATTAGACCTAGTGAATTAGACATAGTGAATTAGACATAGTGAATTAGACCTAGTGAATTAGACCTAGTGAATTAGACCTAGTGAATTAGACCTAGTGAATTAGACATAGTGAATTAGACATAGTGAATTAGACATAGTGAATTAGACATAGTGAATTAGACCTAGTGAATTAGACATAGTGAATTAGACCTAGTGAATTAGACCTAGTGAATTAGACCTAGTGAATTAGACATAGTGAATTAGACCTAGTGAATTAGACATAGTGAATTAGACATAGTGAATTAGACATAGTGAATTAGACCTAGTGAATTAGACCTAGTGAATTAGACCTAGTGAATTAGACCTAGTGAATTAGACCTAGTGAATTAGACCTAGTGAATTAGACATAGTGAATTAGACATAGTGAATTAGACATAGTGAATTAGACATAGTGAATTAGACATAGTGAATTAGACATAGTGAATTAGACATAGTGAATTAGACATAGTTTGTCATTATCTGACAGTGTTTTTATTTTCTAATGCAGTAAGGTGTGTTAGATAGAGATATACTATTGATATCTGACAGTGTTTCTGTTTTGTTACAATCAACAACCTGAAGTTTGATTTCTGTTACTCTGGCTTGGCCTTAGTGGTTAATAATAAATAATTAAACAAAAGAAACACTCCTCCTCAATACAAATTGAGATTTCTACCTGTCATCTCCTACATTCAACAATTATTCATGGTTGCAGTGGAAACCCACCCATTACCATTAGATTGACCGATGAACAGGATGTTGAAGCTGATGCTGTTTAACACAGCCTTGTGTGGGGTCACTATGGACTTCAACAGGTTCATGGACCTAAAGCAAACCTGTGTCAACAGACTCCCTGAATCTGCCTAATTAAGACGAGGCATCATTTAGTGAGATGAAGTGAAGTTATTTATTTTATGCTGGATTTAAATGATTGTACAACATTTCCTTGAACAATTTAGTTTCAGCAGGAATCATTTAAATCAAATCTTTTAAATATGTTAATTTCATGTATATTTCTTAGTGTACCCGAGCATCTTAACAGACGAGTCAGGTGTTTCTCGAGGACAAAGGACACTATTCTACCTGACACAGAGTCACTGAGGAATTATGCCCAACATAAAAGCCTGGGTAGAGGGGCTCAGTGAATGTAGAGTGTAGAGTGTGTATGTGTGTCAGGGTGTCAGAGGAGACGCTGTAGAAGGACAGAGTGCCGGCCGTCCAGTCCAGATACACTCCCACCCTATTGGACCAGGAGGCGGAGGGGGGGGCAGGTATGTCATCTTTGATTTTATTGTGCCAGACAGCGTAACTGTTACCAGTGGATATATGATGAGAGCCAATCAGACTCCAGGACTTGTTATTGGACCCAAGCCAACTATCCGGACCATCTCCAGATCTGTTGATTCCTTTATATGCCACTGATATAGCAGCCGCTCCCCCCCCCCACTCTACCTCCCAATAACGTCGTCCTGACAGACCCTCTTTACACAGAACCTGTTCCCACCAGTGAAATCTTTCTGGGAGATCAGGAGATGACTGTTCCTTCTTGCTCCTTGTCACCTTCCTGTTCCCCTCAGACAGACAGAGGTTTCTGTTTGCTGTGTTTGGGTCCAGTGTGAGATCACAGACATCTAATGTGGAAACCAGGACACAGCATTAGACATCATCCAACACAGTATTAGACATCATCCAACACAGTATTAGACATCATCCAACACAGTATTAGACATCATCCAACACAGTATTAGACATCATCCAACACAGTATTGGACATCATCCAACACAGTATTAGACATCATCCAACACAGTATTAGACATCATCCAACACAGTATTAGACATCATCCAACACAGTATTAGACATCATCCAACACAGTATTAGACATCATCCAACACAGTATTAGACATCATCCAACTCTACCTCCACACCTCTCTTCATCCCTCCATATACAGTTGTGCTCATAAGTTTGCAGAAATTATGAAACGTTGGCATTGGTTTGGAAAATACGACTGATCTTTGATTTAAGGATAGTGATCATATGAAGCCATTTATTAACACATAGTTGTTTGGCTCCTTTTTAAATCATAATGATAATAGAAATCACCCAAATGGCCCTAAGCAAAACCTTACATACCCTTGAATGTTTAGCCTTGTTACAGACACACAAGGTGACACACACAGGTGAAAATGGCAATTAAAGGTGACATTCCCACACCTGGAGCTTTTTAAATTGCAATTAGTGTCTGTGTATAAATAGTCAATGAGTTTGTTAGCTCTCATGTGGGTGCACTGAGCAGGCTAGATACTGAGCCACAGGGAGCAGAAAAGATCTGTAAAAAGACCTGCATAACAAGGTAATGGAACTTATAAATATAAAAGATATCCAAAGCCTTGCAAATGCCAATCAGTACTGTTGTATCACTTATTAAGAAGTGGAACATTTGGGATCTCTTGATACCAAGCCAAGGTCAGATAGACCAAGAAAGATTTCAGCCAAAACTGCCAGAAGAATTGTTCAGGATAAAAGCCTCACACCCCACAGGCAACCTCAGGAGAAATACAAGCTGTTCTGGAAACAGACAATACAACAATACTTGAACAAAAATGAGCTGCATGGTCGAGTTGCCATATGCCAGAAAACCTTCTGCCAATGCCAGGAAAAAGCCCAGTTACAATATGCCCGACAACACCTTAACACGCCTCACAGCTTCTGGCAGTATAATTTGGAGACCAAAATAGAGCTTTATGGTCACAACCATAAGCACAATGTTTGGAGAGGGGTAAACAAGGCCTATAGTGAACAGAATACCATCCCCACTGTGAAGCATGGTGGTGGCTCACTGATGTTTTGGGGGGATGTGAGCTCTAAAGGCATGGGGAATCTTGTGAAAAATAATGGCAAGATGAATGCAGCATGGTTATCAGAAAATACTGGCAGACAATTCACATTCTTTTGCACAAAAGCTGCGCATAGGACACTCTTGGACTTTCCAGCATGACAATGATCCTAAGCACAAGGCCAAGTTGACCCTCCAGTGGTTACAGCAGAAAAAGGTGAAGGTTCTGGAGTGGCCATCACAGTCTCCTGACCTTAATATCATCGAGCCACTCTGGGGAGACCTCAAATGTGCGGTTCATGCAGGACGACGACCAAAGACTTTACATGACCTGGAGGCATTTTAACAAGATGAATGGGCAGCTATACCACCTGCAAGAATTCGGGGCCTCAGACAACTATGACAAAAGACTGCACGCTGTCATTGATGCTAAAGGGGGCAATACACAGTATTATGAACTAAGGGTATGCAGGCTTTTGAACAGGGGTCAGTTAATTTTTTTCTTTGTAGCCATGTTTTGTTTTATGATTGTGCCATTCTGTTATGACCTACAGTTGAACATGAATCCCTTAAGAAATAATAGACATGTGTTTTGCCTGCTCACTTTTCTGTACAAATGGTACATATATTACCAATTCTCCAAGGGTATGCAAACTTTTGAACACAACTGTATCTCCCCATTTCCATCTTATGTATCTCATCTTCCCTATCTTAAAACCTCCTCTATCTTCTCCTTCTATATCTTCTCCATCTATCTGCCCCTCTCTCTACCAATCTGTCTCTTTCTAGACCCCTCTCTCTATATACCCCCCATCTCTCTCTCCATCTCTCTCTCTATATACCCCCCATCTCTCTCTCCATCCCTCTCTCCATCCCTCTCTCCATCTCTCTCCATCCCTCTCTCTATCCCTCTCTCTGTCTCATCTATCACCCCTTCTCTCTACTCCACCATCTTTTTATGCCCTATTTTCAAAAACAATAATATATACTCACATTTCCGGGGTCCTGATTTCATTCTGAACTCCCCACCATGGTCCAGACTGTAGGAAAAACAAAGGATCAGACAGTCATTATGTTATGATAGATGATGGTGATGTACAGAGGAGTAGACAGTCATTATGTTATGATAGATGATGGTGATGAACAGAGGAGTAGACAGTCATTATGTTATGATAGATGATGCTGATGTACAGAGGAGTAGACAGTCATTATGTTATGATAGATGATGGTGATGTACAGAGGAGTAGACAGTCATTATGTTATGATAGATGATGGTGATGAACAGAGGAGTAGACAGTCATTATGTTATGATAGATGATGCTGATGTACAGAGGAGTAGACAGTCATTATGTTATGATAGATGATGGTGATGTACAGAGGAGTAGACAGTCATTATGTTATGATAGATGATGGTAATGTACAGAGGAGTAGACAGTCATTATGTTATGATAGATGATGGTGATGTACAGAGGAGTAGACAGTCATTATGTTATGATAGATGATGGTGATGTACAGAGGAGTAGACAGTCATTATGTTATGATAGATGATGGTGATGTACAGAGGAGTAGACAGTCATTATGTTATGATAGATGATGGTGATGTACAGAGGAGTAGACAGTCATTATGTTTTGATTAAGTTTATGGTAAGTTTATGGTAATGTAAACAACCGTTCAAAAGTATGGTGCCACTTTCTTGTTTTTCGAAAGAATAGCAAATTCTTTGTCCATTAAAACAACAGCAAATTGATCAGAAATACATTGTAGACATTGTAAATGTTTTAAATGACTGTTGGGAATGGCTGATTTGTAATGGAATATCTAAATCTACATACAGCATCCGTCACCTCTGTCTTCAAATGGAAAACCCTATTACTATAATGTTAGCTCAGCTGAAAACTGTTGTGCTGATTAAATAAGCCTTAAAACTGTCATTCTTTAGACTAGTTGAGTATCTGGAACATCAGCAATTGTGGGTTCGATTAAAGGCTCAAAATGGCCATAAACAAAGAATTTTCTTCTGAATTTCTGTTGCACATGTTACCTTACATTTTAATTTGCCTCAACTGCACATTTAGAATTGCCATTTGTACCTGCATTTGCCTCATTGCAGAGCTATTATCCCACTTGTAACATACACTATACTAAATAATTGTACGTTTCTGCCCTCCTCTATTTGCACTTAGATGCTTAGATGCTGCATTACTGCATTTTGTTGGGCTGTACTTGTACTTGTTCAATGACAAAGTTGAATCTAATCAAAACTAAATACCTGAGTTTCTCCAGTCTCCAGGTTGGATCCTCCAGTCCTGCAGAGAGCAGCTTCCCTCCAGAGTCTCCTGGATGATTGTAACTCAGATCCAACTCTCTCAGGTGTGAGGGGTTTGACCTCAGAGCTGAAGCCAAAGCCTCACAGCCTTCCTCTGTGACCAGACAGCCAGACAACCTACAGGGAGACACACACAACAGCTCTCCAGCTTTTATATTTTATATTACTTAATTGCACTAGCCTAATATCCTCTCAGGACATTCAAAGTGCGTGTAAAATTAGATTTAAGTAATATGAAAGAAGTTAGATTGATCTGACAATGCATGGTAGGAAGACAGGTAATGTCTGGTCCCTGTTACAGATCAGACAAGACCATACAAGTATATTTTGCAGTAAACACATTTCTTATTGGAGGATGTATAGACTGTTTAGTGGCCCAATCACCACAGGTTGTCAAAAACGCCTCCTCTGTATTTTGGCATAAAAGACTGTCATCCTTTGTCTATTTAAAGAACAATGTAACACCTACATACGGTAATAAAGACGTTCTCCTCTGACTTTGCGGTTTGATGATTTTGTTCATGTATAAAACATTTTCTAAACGTTGTCAAAACCTCTGAGTGTTTATTTACTAAACTATTACCAACCTGACTGAAACAGCACTTCTTACCCCAGTGTGTGTAATTTACAGTTCTGATCCTTCAGTCCAGCGGAGAGCAGTGTAACTCCTAAACACTTCAAGCCATTGCCTCTCAGCTCCAGGTGTTTCAGTTGTGAGTTGGGTGAACGCAGGACTGAGGCCAGATCTGAACAGCAACCCTCGGTCAGATCACAACAACCTAGGCTATAGGGGAAAGGAGACACATAATTAGGCCGTGGGTTCGAGCCCCGGTCATGCCACTGTCGATTGTGGCTGGGGGGTCCCGTAGGGCGGTGCATATTGGGCTGGTGTCGCCTGAGGGGAGGGGGGAGGTAATCGGCACGGGGGATTTCCTTGTGTTGCCGCATTCCAGCATTGTTTCTGGCGACGCAGGCGCCTCGGATCTGGCTAGGGATAAGACAATGTGGGTGAGCGTTTCATCCAAGGTGTTGGCTCACATTGACTTCCTGGCTAAGGGAGGGGGCGTAAAAGAAGCAGACCGGCTGATTGGACAGGTTTTGGAGGGAAGCCTATGGCGATCTACGACTCCGGAGGGACTATGGTGGCCGTGGCACGAGGTCGTACAGTGGGATTAGAAGAAAAAGGGGGTACTATTTTAAGAAAAATAAAACATAATTCCTCCAGGTAGTAGACTCACACTAGTGTATGTATGTTGCTGACTGGACTGGTTGGACCAACACAGAACAGAACCACTCCTCGGTCTTCCAGGTGATTGTAGTTGAGGTGGAGTTCTCTCACTGGGAAGTTTGGTGTCTTCAGAGCTGAGGCAAGAGTCTCACAGGATTTATATGTGAGTCCACACCCTTCCAGACTGGATAGAGGAGATAATCTGTTAGATTTATTTTGGGAACAACTATATTATATTTTCTATACAAATAAACAGTGAATTGTTTTAACTAATGAACCAGGTGGTTTTAATCCAGAAGGCTGATTGGCTGACAGTCGTGGTGTATGAGAATGAACGCAATGGGTATGACATCACATAATTTCCTATTGCTCTTATTGTGTTGGTAAACTGTTTATTAGTGCAATAAGGCATCTCGGGGCTGTAACACCACGGTTACGGGCTGTGTCCAGGCGCGTCATGCCTATAGAACAGGTCTTAACTGTGGTATATTGGCCATATACCACACCCCCTTGTGTCTTATTACTTACATATACCACACCCCCTTGTGTCTTATTTCTTACATATACCATACCCCCTTGTGTCTTATTTCTTACATATACCACACCCCCTTGTGTCTTATTGTTTACATATACCACACCCCCTTGTGTCTTATTGTTTACATATACCACACCCCCTTGTGTCTTATTGCTTACATATTCAACACCCCGTGTGTCTTATTACTTACATATACCACACCTCTTTGTGTCTTATTGCTTACATATACCACACCCCCTTGTGTCTTATTGCTTACATATACCACACCCCCTTGTGTCTTATTACTTACATATACCACACCCCCTTGTGTCTTATTGCTTACATATTCAACACCCCGTGTGTCTTATTGGCCATATACCACACCCCCTTGTGTCTTACTGCTTACAGATAGATGTCACAACATGGTCCATCAAGTAACTCGTTTTCTGTTTTAGGACTCATTCAAGCTATTGGAAAAAATATGTTATTAAATAAAAAAAAGAGTATCTGGCTTTTAAGCTACTCCCAGAATATATTTTTACAGCAGCAGTTTTCATAAAGTGCTTCTACAAAGACCCAGTCTGAAACCAAGGAGAGTAAAAACAATATATTAATACACAGTGGCTAGGACAATCACCTTAGCTTGGTATAAACCAAGTAATTATAATATATACAACTAAATAACTTGTTTAAATAGGTAAACCAAATTGAAATCAGAAGGATTTAGGTTTGTAGTTGCTGAAATGCATCAAAATGGTACTGGGAAGCTTATAACAATGTTAGGGACAATCATCAAGCAATCATTGACTGGAGAAAAGAAGACATGCATTGCTTTACATTTGTTTTTGCCACAGTTCCTGTTAAGGTGTGTCACAAAGTTGTGACCCTCACGGAGAGAACAGACAGCAGGTAACAAACAGCAGGTAAAAGGCAGCAGGTAACAGACAGCAGGTGACAGACAGCAGGTGACAGACAGCAGGTGACAGACAGCAGGTGACAGACAGCAGGTATGCATTACTGAGTCTTACAGTTAAAACATTTCAAAAGCAAGAGTCAAATTCTGAGTAATGAACTGGAAGGCAGTTTGAATGTGCCAAACACTAAATGTGCCAACCACTAAATGTGCCAAACACTAAATGTGCCAACCACTAAATAGCAGACATTGATAACTCTGTTTCTATGAAGGAAGAGTCAATGCAATAATTGGCAACTTCTGCTTACAATTATCTTCCTAAAGCAAATGGTTATAGTCCATACATGTAATACTTAATATTTTAATTCTCAGTGAAAAACTTTTTGTGTGAGGCTGAGGAAGTAGCTTGTGTAGGGTTAGATTTAGTTCACGGGACACGGAACATGGATTTGTGTATGTGAGTGTTTGCATACGTGTTTATTGAACTGTAAGCGGTTGGATAAGAGTTAGCTGAAAAACAACATTTAAATGAAAAAATGTTTTCATGTAAATGAACTGATAAAGCAGCTCATACTCCATATAGTTGACTCACTGTAGTATCTGCATTTTGCAGAGTGGACTGGTTATTCCAACACAGAGCAGATCCACTCCTCTGTCTTCCAGGCGATTGTAGCTGAGATCCAGTTCACTCAGGGGGCAGTTTGGTGTCTGCAGAGCTGAGGCAAGAGTCTCACAGGATTTATATGTGAGTCCACAGCAATCCAGTCTATAGAGAGGAGATAATCTGTTAGCCTTATCTTGGGAATAACTATATTATATTTTCTATACAAATAAATGTATGTATTCAAGATACATTTATGAATGCATGTCAACAAAAATATTTTGGTCAAATCTCTCAGATTTCATGTGTCCTGAAACTGATCCAAACATAAAAATATGTTGTCATATTCAAGCACAAAAATGAGAGAAACAGCGATTCTGATGGCAGAAGAATGAGACTTGAGAAAAGCTTTCAAATTGATAACATGGTGAAAAATACATTGAAATATAACCTTTCAAGTATTACGAGTTCCCTGGAGTGATTTCCAATAAATACAAACAGATATCTGTTCATGCAAAAGAACCCCTCAAATATTTGTACAGGTGAATCGGGAATAATATTTGATCTGGATCTGTAATCATTCAATATTCAATGCATGTTATAAAATGTGTTCTCAAAATTAATAAGGTGAACACGAGGACAAATTACATTTAAACTGATGTCATACATGTTATCACATGTTCTTTGTGCACAACTGTCAATGTGATAATGGCTGTCAATAACAATCAGTGGAATTATCACACCTGAAAGTGTTACGAAATTGGGTGGCTTTTACAATACAATGAGTGGGTATAAAAAGGCATGCAATTGCAATTTCTGACCAATGAGTTTATGAGCCGGTTCCGATTACCAAGAGCTGTTATCTTGGATCTCTATGCTGCAGTGGGCCCAGGTTTACAGAGAAGTGCTGTAATGGGCCCAGGTTTACAGAGAAATGCTGTAATGGGCCCAGGTTTACAGATAAGTGCTGTAATGGGCCCAGGTTTACAGAGAAGTGCTGTAATGGGCCCAGGTTTACAGAGAAGTGCTGTAATGGGCCCAGGTTTACAGAGAAGTGCTGTAATGGGCCCAGGTTTACAGAGAAGTGCTGTAATGGGCCCAGGTTTACAGAGAAGTGCTGTAATGGGCCCAGGTTTACAGAGAAGTTCTGTAATGGGCCCAGGTTTACAGAGAAGTTCTGTAATGGGCCCAGGTTTACAGAAAAGCACCTGCAGAAACCAAGCCGTGTCCATACTAATAATAAGTCCTGACAACCCTCTGATTCTGGCAACCGGCACTTTTCAAAGGGAATCGGCTGACCTTAAGCGGCGTTATGCCAGCTGTGTCCACCATCGCTGTGTCCACCATCGCTGTGTCCACCAGCTGTGTCCACCATCGCTGTGTCCACCATCGCTGTGTCCACCATCGCTGTGTCCACCAGCTGTGTCCACCATAGCTGTGTCCACCATCGCTGTGTCCACCTGCTGTGTCCACCATCGCTGTGTCCACCATAGCTGTGTCCACCATAGCTGTGTCCACCATCGCTGTGTCCACCAGCTGTGTCCACCATCGCTGTGTCCACCAGCTGTGTCCATCATAGCTGTGTCCACCAGCTGTGTCCACCATAGCTGTGTCCACCATAGCTGTGTCCACCATAGCTGTGTCCACCATCGCTGTGTCCACCTGCTGTGTCCACCATAGCTGTGTCCACCATCGCTGTGTCCACCATCGCTGTGTCCACCATAGCTGTGTCCACCATCGCTGTGTCCACCATCGCTGTGTCCACCATAGCTGTGTCCACCAGCTGTGTCCACCAGCTGTGTCCACCAGCTGTGTCCACCATAGCTGTGTCCACCATAGCTGTGTCCACCAGCTGTGTCCACCATAGCTGTGTCCACCATAGCTGTGTCCACCATCGCTGTGTCCACCATCGCTGTGTCCACCTGCTGTGGCACATTTTGTTGTTCAACCTCCTCAACAAGAACTTCAATTTCACACTCGGTGAAATTCCTTCTTGTACGTTTTCTGTTGGGATCTGCCATCAATGAAGTCAAGGAGTTAGCATCGATTAATATTAATTTGGGGCGTTTCAGTTACCATTTATAGGCAATTATGGGCATTATTTGGGTGGGACAAGACGCTCCCACACGTGCGCTTAATTTTGAGTAGGTTGTGATTTTTAAAAGAAAACCTTTGTGGGATGTGCAATTTCTTGTTTAATTTGTACGCAACATTTTCACGTGAATTCTATGCACAGTTTTATAAATGAGCCCCTGGTGTGGGAATGGCCATACATTTAATTATGAATACTTTACCTGTAAAAACAAATAAAATAATATTTTATTAAAATATGGCGACTCCACTGCAATTCCCCATGAGTCCCCTTGGATGTGTGCAAGTGGTTTATGGTGAATGTGTGTGTGTGTGTGTGTGTGAGAATCTGATAAACTGATACAGATCAAGTACTAATCAACTGATGAATTAGCTTGTGTAAGGTTGGGTTTAGTTTAGGGGACAAGGAACATAGATTTCTGGGTTTCTGGTTGCCATAAATACTTGATAAAAACCAGCTTGTGTGTGTGTGTGTTTGCATACATGTTTGTGGAACAGTAAGCTGGTCTGGATAAGAGCAGCTGCTAATTGACTACATATAAATGAAATTATTTGTTTATGTGAAGTTAATGAACTAATAAAACAGCTCATACTCCATATAGTTGACTCACATAAGTGTCTGAATGTTGCAGAATGGACTGGTTATTCCAACACAGAGCAGATCCACTCCTCTGTCTTCCAGGCGATTGTAGCTGAGGTCCAGTTCTTTCAGGGTGCAGTTTGGTGTCTGCAGTGCTGAAGCAATAGTCCTACAGGATTTATATATGAGTCCACAGCCATCCAGTCTAGAGAGATGACAATCAGTTAGATATTCAAAGCGTTCACAATAATTATTATAGTGTATACATCAACAAATTAACAGAACTTACAGTGCTTTCTTGCAGGTCTTCACAATTGGTAGCAACCTCTGATAACCTGCTATTGATGTGTTATGTGTCTTCAGGTCAAACTCCTCCAGAATCTCCTCTGACATCAACAACAGGTAGGTCAGGGCAGAACATTGGTGAGGTTCAAGTTTTGTTCCTGAAAGAGTTCCTGATCGCAGGGAGGTCTGCATATCTTTAACAAGAGAGTTGGTACCAAGTTCATTCAGACAGTGGAACAAGTTGATGATCCTTTCTGGTGAGGATTCCTCCTTGATCTTCTCTGAAAGGTACTTAACTGCTCTTTGTACCGTTTCCTCGTTGCTCTGTGTGGTACCTCCTATCTGTGTCAGAAGGCCTCCTAAGAGATTCTGATTGGACTCCATTGACAAACCCAGAAGGAAGCGGAGAAACAGGTCCAAATGTCCATTCTCACTCTTCAAGGCCTGGTCCACTGCTCTCCTGTGTAGCTCAGAAAACTCTGACTTCCCCACTTTATTATAAGAACTAGAAAAAACATCTTTGTTCTTGCCCAGACATGATTCTAGAGCATGTAATGCTGATAGAAACTCCTGAATGCTCAGATGGACAAAGCTGAAGACCTTCTCTTGCTTCAGCCCAGATTCTTCTTTAAAAATCTCTGTACACAAAGCTGAGTACTCTGATGCCTCTGATACATCAATGCCACATTCTCTCAGGTCCTCCTCATAGAAGATCAGGTTGCCCTTCTGCAGCTGTTGGAAAGCCAGCTCTGATAGTTTAAAGATCATCTCTTTGTCTAACTGGGACAGGTCCTTTGGGTTTGTCTTTGTGTCTTTGTTGTACTTCTTGTTCTTCACACTGATTTGAATGAGCAGGAAGTGCTCATACATCTGGGTCAGAGTTTTGGGGATTTCATCTTTCTCTGTTTCTTTCAGCATCGTTTCAAGGACAGTAGCTGATATCCAACAGAAGACTGGAATGTGACACATGATGTGGAGGCTTCTGGATGCTTTTATGTGGGAGATGATTTCTGTGGCCAGAATCTGGTCTGTGATTTTCTTCCTGAAGAACTTCTCCTTCTGTGGCTCACTGAACCCTCGTATTTCTGTCACCTGGTCAACACACTCTGGAGGGATCTGATTGGCTGCTGCAGGTCGTGTGGTTATCCAGAGGTGAGCAGAGGGAAGCAGATTCCCCTGAATGAGGTTTGTCAGCAACACGTCCACTGAGGTTGCTTCTGTGACATCACAGCACTTCTTATTGTTTTTGAAGTCTAGAGGAAGTCGACACTCATCCAGACCATCAAAAATGAAAGCAATTTTGGTTCCACCATCTTCAATGCTGTCAATCTCTTTAATCTCTGGGAAGTAGTGGCAAAGAAGTGTCATCAGACTACATTGGTCCTTTTTCAGGTTCAGATCACGGAAAGGAAGAGGAAATATGAAGTCAATGTCCTGATTGGCTGTTCCCTCAGCCCAGTCGAGGATGACCTTTTGAACAGAGACTGTTTTTCCAATGCCGGCAATTCCTTTTGTCAGGATTCTTAAACCTTTCCAATTCATGTGTTTGTCTTGTCCAGGTGAATGTAAAACAGGTGAGGCTGACTGATGCTCTTGTGTTGGAATAGCTCTGTCTGCTGCTTCAGATCCAGTGTGACTCTGGGCCATAGTGAATACGTCTTCATGTTCTGATGAGTTTTGGTTCCTGAACTGAAGATGAGGCTTAAAGATGTATTTACATTTGATTGGTGTCTCGTGTGAGGTTTGTCTCTTGGATGCCATCTCAATCTGTCTCACTTCATGTTCGTTATTGACTCCTGCACCTCCTCCCTCTGTGATGTACAGTTGTGTGTAGACGTCATTTAAGAGGGTTTGGATTCCAAGGTGTCCAGCCCCTTCACATAGTAGTTGATACTTCTGTTTCAGTCTAATCTTAATTGTTTGTTGGACCCTCTGACAAGTTTTAACTAGAAGAAAATAATGATTGGTATTAGTAGCATGAAGCTACAAAATTTATGTTAGAGTTATTGCCAACTTTTGAAAGTTATAACTGAATAACAAAATCAAGTATTAAAAGATTCCTTTGACCTTTCATAATCTCTGACACACTAAAACTGGTTCAATGAACAATATAAACAGAACCATTTTGCTGTATTCAAGAAGAAAGACCATTAACCCCAACCAATTAACACTATTCACCAGTTTTCACACACATCTCTGTTCTATTCACACTTTCTTGCAAAACTCTACAACTCTCTTTATAAAGCACAATTGTCAATGTGTTGTCATTGCTGTTAGATTCTGTCCACTTTTGATCCATGAACAAAATCCTAAAACCAAAAGTCAGGGGCGAACCTTCTTTATTAACATGAGTCCCTGATGTTGATCTTCCATAGTTCTTATATGTTCTCCAAATGTCTTTGTCTTTAACAGAAAATTTATATTAGACCAAACCTCCAGCACATCCTCTCCACTATCAGGCTGTCTTCCAATCACATAAGTGTATTCTATATGCCAACCTTATGTGGCCTGGTATAGTGTCCCCTCTTGAGTTCTATCAGGCTGTCTTCCAATCACAGAAGTGTATTCTAGATCCTAACCTTATATGGCCTGGTATAGTGTCCCCTCTTGAGTTCTATCAGGCTGTCTTCCAATCACAGAAGTGTATTCTAGATCCTAACCTTATATGGCCTGGTATAGTGTCCCCTCTTGAGTTCTTGGCTCCACACACACTTAGCGGTTTTTTTGGGGCCCCTCAATACTAGATACCAGATGTTTGCTATACGATACCTCATATTGCACAAAACAGCAAAGTACCATCCCTCTGTGTTGTGTTCTTTGTTCAGAGTTAGTCAGCACTTATGCGTTGGTTTAAGTTTCTCATACCAATAGTCTCTAATCATGTTGAAAACACTGCCATTCAATAACCAAACTCAGGTCATCACAATTTTAACATTCAGGGAGGTTATTTTGGGGGCTCCTATACCAGTAGACACAAGGCAGTTTCTACTGAATTACAACCAGGGCTGTTGCCAGTAATCTGGGTCCCCCTAAAAAGATGTACAGTAATCCTGGGTCCCCCTAAAAAGTTGTACAGTAATCCTGGGTCCCCTGAAAAGATGTACAGTAATCCTGGGTCCCCTGAAAAGATGTACAGTAATCCTGGGTCCCCCTAAAAAGATGTACAGTAATCCTGGGTTCCCCTGAAAAGATGTACAGTAATCCTGGGTCCCCTGAAAAGATGTACAGTAATCCTGGGTCACCTGAAAAGATGTACAGCAGGGGTGTCAAACCGGTTCCACGGAGGGCCGAGTGTCTGCAGGTTTTTGGTTTTTCCTATAAATTGGTTCCTAGTTCATACCTACACAACCAGGTGAGGGTAGAAACTAACCAATCAGTGACCTAATTAACCAATCAAGTACAAGGAGAGAGCAAAAACCTGCAGACACTCGGCCCTCCGTGGAACCGGTTTGACACCTGTGATGTACAGTAATCCTGGGTCCCCCTAAAAAGATGTACAGTAATCCTGGGTCCCCCTAAAAAGATGTACAGTAGTCCTGGGTCCCCTCACTTACAGACAACATTGACATTATTACCATCATGAATCCTACCCACTTTCCCCCCGTCAGCTTCGGCCCTGATTACACCTGAGGGGAAAGAACAAAATGTGGGTAAAAGAAAAAATAAATAACACTTACTTTTTAGTAATGCTGATTTTATTGTGAACTCCTCATGGTCCACTCTGTGGGAAAAGCAGAGGAGCAGACAGACATTAGGTGATTTCTCAAAGTATTTGTTGGTCTGAGGTGTAGTTAAGAACAGACTGAAGCCACAGTTCAGGCATCTATGCAGCTGTTTCTTCTGGTTACTGATAACCTGCTACGGTTAAAAAGAGAAGGAATTAAAAATGGTTTGGAAATTGAAACAGCAGATTGGCAAAGTAAATTAATACTGAGATGATGAATAAAAAAAATTAAACAAAAAATAACAAAGACATATCAATATATTACATAAAGGATTCTACCCTAAAACTATCCTTTAGTCACATTTTCCATTTGTGGCTTTTCTCTGTAAATCTCTGAACACAAAGTGCAATTTCTTTCATGCATTATCAATGGACGAATACATAAGATAAAAAATAAATACATTTTGGGGTAAAATATACATTTAATCCCCTAACTACAGATTGGAATAATAATAATTTATGTTCATTTAATGTTCATGCACTGTTTAGTAAGAGAGACCTTTATCAACACCCCCAGAGGGTGGAGGAGACCTGTCAACACCCCCAGAGGGTGGAGGAAACAGGTATCAACACCCCCAGAGTGTGGAGGAAACAGGTAACACCACCAACAGATGGAGGGGGAGACCTGTATCAACACCACCAGAGGGTGGAGGAGACCTGTATCAACACCACCAGAGGGTGGAGGAGACCTGTATCAACATCACCAGAAGGTGGAGGAGACCTGTATCAACACCACCAGAGGGTGGAGGAGACCTGTATTAACACCACCAGAGGGTGGAGGAGACCTGTATTAACACCACCAGAAGGTGGAGGAGACCTGTATCAACACCACCAGAGGGTGGAGGAGACCTGTATCAACACCACCAGAAGGTGGAGGAGACCTGTATTAACACCACCAAAGGGTGGAGGAGACCTGTATTAACACCACCAGAGGGTGGAGGAGACCTGTATCAACACCACCAGAAGGTGGAGGAGACCCTTATGAACACAGTTATTTCTTATTAAACTAAATCTTGTAAAACTCTCGTTTTTGTCACGGTCTGAACCAGGTTGTGACAGAAACGTAATTAATATCAATAATGTGAGTGTCTAAACTGAATATGATGAGACTACAAGTCAATGCAAACTCAGACCAACCAGCGAGAACATTCACTGGGGAGTATCTCAGGCACTTCAGTTCATGTACCCTTGTAGTACAATTAAAGTCTTACATATAGCCCGTTTAAATATACGTTGTGGTTATTGAGAATGGCTGTTCATATATTTAACGCAAAAATAATTCATTATAAGTGTAGCCTAAACTTTTTTTGCTATAATGGCCATTGATCACATGAACAGAAATCCTACAATTATGCATATTTAGTAAGTTATACAGAACACCTCGAAACCAGGAAACAAGTGATACATATTTAGTGAGTTATATAGAACACCTCTAAACCAAGAGACAAATTATACATATTTAGTGAGTTATATAGAACACCTCTAAACCAGGAGACAAATGATCCTTCAGTTCTTACCCTGGATCAGTAGAGATGTCTCCCTCTCTGAATTGATTTGGCAGATCCATAGAATGGTCACTCTTCATGGACAGGCAGCTGGGTACAGTGGAGACTGGTCTCCTGGAGGACCATAACCAAATTATAGTCATGTAACAACAGTTGGCTACAAGTTATATCAGTGACCTTCAACTACAGTTGTGCCTATAAGTTTGCATGTCCTGGCAGAAATAGTGTAATGTTTGCATTGATTTTGAAAATATGACTGATCATGCAATAAAACAAAAACAAATTAAGGATAGTGATTATATGAAGTCATTTATTATCACATAGTTGTTTGGCACCTTTTTAAATCATAATGATAACAGAAATCCCCCAAATGGCCCTCATCAAAAGTGTACATACCTATGAATGTTTGGCCTTGTTACAGACACACAAGGTGACACACACAGGTGAAAATGACAATTAAAGGTGAATTTCACACACCTGTGGCTTTTTAAATTCCAATTAGTGTCTGTGTATAAATAGTCAATGGATGCACTGAGCAGGCTAGATACTGAGCCATGGAGAGCAGAAAAGAACTGTCAAATGACCTGCATAACAAGGTAATGCAACTTTATAAAGATTAAAAAGTATATAAAATGATATTCAAAGCCTTGCAAATGCCAGTCAGTACTGTTCAATCACTTATTAAGATGTGGAACATTTGGGATCTCTTGATACCAAGCCAAGGTCAGGTAGACCAGGAAAGATTGCAGCCAAAACTGACAGAAGAATTGTTCAGGATACAAAGAAAAACCCACAGGTAACCTCAGGAGAAACACAGGCTGCTCTGGAAAAATACAACAATGCTCGAACAAAAATTAGCTGCATGGAAGAAGCCTTTGAACATGCCAGAAAAAAGCCCTGTTACAATTTGCTCGACAACACCTTGACACGCCTCACAGCTTCAGGCACACTGTAATTTGGTGTGACTAGACCAAAATAGAGGTTTATGGTGACAACCATAAGTGCAATGTTTGGAGAGGGGTCAACAAGGCCTATAGTGAACAGAATACCATCCCCACTGTGAAGCATGGTGATGGCTCACTGATGTTTTGGGGTGTGTGAGCTCTGAAGGCATGGGGAATCTTGTGAAAACTGATGGCAAGATGAATGCAGCATGTTATCAGAAAATACTGGCAGACAATTTGCATTCTTCTGCATGAAAGCTGTGCATGGAACGTTCTTGAACTTTCCAGCATGACAATGACCCTAAACACAAGGCCAAGTTGACCCTCCAGTGGTTACAGCAGAAAAAGGTGAAGGTTCTGGAGTGGCCATCACAGTCTCCTGACCTTAATATCATCGAGCCACTCTGGGGAGACCTCAAATGTGCGGTTCATGAAAGACGACCAAAGACTTTACATGACCTGGAGGCATTTTAACAAGATGAATGGGCAGCTATACCACCTGCATGAATTCAGGGCCTCAGACAACTATTACAAAAGACTGCACGCTGTCATTGATGTTAAAGGGGTCAATACACAGTATTATGAACTAAGGGTATGCAGACTTTTGAACAGGGGTCAGTTAATTTTTTTCTTTGTTGCCATGTTTTGTTTTATGATTGTGCCATTCTGTTATGACCTACAGTTGAATATGAATCCCTTAAGAAATAATAGACATGTGTTTTGCCTGCTCACTTTTCTGTACAAATGGCACATATATTACCAATTCTCCAGGGAATGAAAACTTTTGAGCACAACTGTATATAGTATGAAATGATACACATCACTAGCAAGAAGCAGTGTTTAGGTAAACAAGTCTTATCATGCATAAGCAGAAATTTCTGTGTAAAACGTTTGCAGTCATTCGCACTCATAGAGTGGAGTTTATTTACACAAACATCAAGGGAAGATGCTTAACAATGACTTTGCTGTTTTAAGTCTAGTATGTTCATATTTGATATTATCTCTAAAGTAACTGAAGACCCTAATCATTGAGCTCATGTTCAGTGGCTCTACATATGACAATACAAAATACATGTAAACCTCTCACCTCACAGCTTCTATGTTCAGCTCCATAGATGGATTCATTTTAGAAGTAGCGGTCCCCTCCTCTCTCCTAGAACACCTCCTTTTGGGGGCAGTGGTCCCCTCCTCTCTCCTAGAACACCGCCTTTTGGGGGCAGTGGCCCCCTGCTCTCTCCCAGAATATCTCATTTTGGGAGCAGTGGTTCCCTCTCTCTCCTCAGTGGCCCTGTCATCATCCATTCTAAATCTGCACAGAGAAAAACCTATAAAATCATGTCAAAACGTTCTGTGAGTGTGTTACTATCAGATTAATCAACCTCACTTTCTAAACGTCAGCTGAAAATGCAATGTGACAGAATTACAGCCATATACTGAAGTAGTCATCCACATTACAGCCCCAGGTGTTCAGTAAAGACCAAAGACTGAACACAATGGCAACAGTAAAGATTCACTTGTTCCTAGGTTACCACAGCTAACTAATAAGTGAAAGTAACCGGTAAGTGGGTCTGAATCAGATCTGATGTCCAAATGCCTTTGGAGTTCACAGTACATCGTCTCTTACTTTCATTGTAACAGTCTACTGATCAGTCAGACACTCACAGCATAAAAAACTAAAGAAGATATTTAAAATGTTATTGTAAAATTCAATACTATCACGATTGTCAATACCAAAATGATCAATACCAAATGACTGACATAGTTAATTATTAGTATTTCATGTTTTGTATCATTTGAATGGTAAAAATATTGATTAACTGGGGATCAGGTCAAGTATAATCACAATGCAGGCCAATGCTTAATATTGATTAAGGACTACTATTGATAAGACACAACACGGCTCTACTAATAACCATTACTCAGGAGCATTTTTATTGGCATTTACTTGGAGAACATTTGATTGTATTGTACTGATCAACAACATTTGCATGTTGAAGGAATCTATCATGTTTAAGTGGATGCTGTCTCTTTAAGAAAGTTATGTAATGAGGCCCAGTCTGAGAACAGGAAACACTTTTGTTTTTGAGAGACTGCATATTAATTAGTAATATTGTTTATAATCAGCTTACTAACCACATATGTTGCATCGTAGACACAAACAAAGTACCAGGGTTTATTAAATTAAGTAGATTATGGTTGTGAAACAGTAGGAAACGTCAGTCTAAAACTAGAAGCTACCAGTCTCTTCTTAGCTTGTACAAGTGTTCTATCTTGAATGGACATTGTTTAATGAACAGTGATTAACAATAAAACCATTTATACATTTATTATATTATTCAAGTGTATTAAGCACCTGTGAAGAAGGGAGAATTACTCACTTAATTTCCTCTTGCTTTGACCGTCTTCTGTTGTGTTCTGAGTCACAAAATGGATCCTGAACAGAAAACTTTTACTTTCGTTTTGAATTCTGCTACAGAATACAGGAGGAGGAGCATAAAGTTCTATAAAGCCTAGATGGTGTTATATGGTAAGGGTGGTATTGGAGTTGGCCAGGAGGGGGCGGTGGCGCACCATGTTTGTGGGCTGTTGCACTGTTAAAAGCAGAGAAGAATGCGCCGTGGGGGGGGGGGTGCTTGTGGGTGCTTGTGTGTGTATTGCTGGCTACAGAGATGAGTCCTAATAAAGAGAGACCATTCTGAAGTTCCCGTTGTGTATGAGTTTCTCTTTGGAATCTACGATACAACATATGGCGACGAGGATGGGATGGAAGTCAGAACTGTGGAGCAGCGGATTTCTGTGTGGCAGATAAAAACAGGACGCCAACGGGGTGGGTTGAAGAAAGTTAATCACCACCACCTGGGGTACTGACTGAACTATGGCTGGTATGCTGGGATCCGTTACGCCGTTTGACAATAAGTCACAATCATGGGAGGAGTATTGTGAAATATTGAACCATTTTTTTATGGCGAATGATGTTGAGGAACCAGAGAAAAAACTAGCCATATTATTGAGCTGTGTGGGAGCCCAGACATACACACTGATGAGAAATTTCCTGAGTCCTGTGAAACCGGGATTGAAAAGTTTTGAGGATCTGGTGGGTTTTCTGAAAGACCACTTTAATCCAAAGCCCAGTGAAATAGTTCAACGGTGGAAATGTAATTCCCATAACAGACACAGAGATGAAAGCCTGGTGGAATATGTGGCTGAACTGAGGAGGCACAAGACACACCGTTATGCTGAGAGACAGACTAGTGTGTGTTAATGATGACGGCATACAGCAGAGATTACTGGCTGAGGATGGACTGACGTTTGAGACAGAGACAGACTAGTGTGTGTTAATGATGACGGCATACAGCAGAGATTACTGGCTGAGAATGGACTGACGTTTGAGACAGAGACAGACTAGTGTGTGTTAATGATGAGGGCATACAGCAGAGATTACTGGCTGAGAATGGACTGACGTTTGAGACAGAGACAGACTAGTGTGTGTTAATGATGACGGCATACAGCAGAGATTACTGGCTGAGAATGGACTGACGTTTGAGACAGAGACAGACTAGTGTGTGTTAATGATGAGGGCATACAGCAGAGATTACTGGCTGAGAATGGACTGACGTTTGAGACAGAGACAGACTAGTGTGTGTTAATGATGACGGCATACAGCAGAGATTACTGGCTGAGAATGGACTGACGTTTGAGACAGAGACAGACTAGTGTGTGTTAATGATGAGGGCATACAGCAGAGATTACTGGCTGAGAATGGACTGACGTTTGAGACAGAGACAGACTAGTGTGTGTTAATGATGACGGCATACAGCAGAGATTACTGGCTGAGAATGGACTGACGTTTGAGACAGCGACAGACTAGTGTGTGTTAATGATGAGGGCATACAGCAGAGATTACTGGCTGAGGATGGACTGACATTTGAGACAGAGACAGACTAGTGTGTGTTAATGATGAGGGCATACAGCAGAGATTACTGGCTGAGAATGGACTGACGTTTGAGACAGAGACAGACTAGTGTGTGTTAATGATGAGGGCATACAGCAGAGATTACTGGCTGAGAATGGACTGACGTTTGAGACAGCACTGAGGAAAGCTCAGGCAGTTGAAGCTGCTAATAAGGATATGGCTGATTTGCATAACGATAAAGGAAGTCGAACTGTTTTCAAGATGGACACAGGAGAAAAAAGTAAGTCAACTTTTATAGGACTGTGCTATCGATGTGGTGGAGGTAACCATGGGCCCAAGGACTGTAGATTTGCCAACGAAAAGTGTTATAATTGTGGGAAAATTGGTCTTGTAAGACGAGTGTGTAGAATGAAACCACAAGAAACTGCTGTTGATAAAGACAAGACATTTTGGAAATGGGGGAGAGGAATTCAATCGAAGAGGGCTAATTATCTTCAAGAAGAGGAAGGGCAGGATCAGGTTGAAGACGTGTTCACCATGTATAGTATAGAGACACCACAGCCTCATGTACCCCCCATGACACAGACCTTGGTTGTAAATGACTGCCCTGTAAAGTTTGAAATTGACACTGGATGTAGTGTGACTGTTTTATCACAGATGCAGTATGGAGAAATAGAAGCTAAGAAGAATTGGCCTAAACTTAAAACAAGCTCACTCAGTTTAAAAACATACACCGGACAGTCAGTGCACGTTCTGGGTACCATCAAGGTTCAAGTTAAGCACAAAGAGCTCATCAAAGAACTCACAGCAGTGGTGGTGGCTGGATCTGGGCCTAATTTACTGGGACAGTCATGGCTCTCAGAGCTGGAACTCTGGAAAAAGTGAGTAAAATTAAAGACAGTTCGGAGTTGTTGCAAGATATCCTATGGAAACATGAAATTGTTTTCAAAGATGAACTGGGAACGTTAAAAGGAGCCACTGCTAAGATTCATGTACCAAGTAATGCAAAACCTCATTTTTTTTAATCGAGGTCACTGCCGTTCGCTATGAGAGAGAAAGCCGAAACTGAACTGGATCGGCTGATCAAGGATCGTATTATAGAGCCTGTGAAATTCTCTGAGTGGGCAGCACCTGTTGTGCCTGTTTTAAAATCTGATGGATCTGTAAGGCTTTGTGGAGACTATAGAGTAACCATTAACAGAGAGTCGTCATTGGAACAGTATCCCATTCCTCAGATGGAGGACATGTTTGCAGTTTTAGCTGGAGGTGAAAAATACAGCAAGTTAGATATGAGTCATGCATATCAACAGATTCTGTTGGATAAATCATCACAGCCATATGTGACTGTGAATACACATAAAGGGTTGTTCACGTACACCAGATTATCTTTTGGAGTGAGTTCCAGTCCAGCAATCTTCCAGAGGACCATGGAAGGAGTTCTGAAAAATATTCTGATGGTCACTGTATATCTGTATGATATCTTGCTGACAGGCAGAGTTGATCAGGAGCATTTGAGGACACTGGATAAAGTGTTGCAGCGGCTGGAGGAGTATGGTTTGAGGTTAAAAAGGGGGAAGTGTAAATTCTTGGAAAAGGAAGTCATTTTCCTGGGACATAAAGTGGATGCCACTGGTATTCATCCGGTTCCTGAGAAAATCCAGGCAGTTCAAGATGGACCAAGACCAACATCAGTAACAGAGCTGAGAGCATATTTGGGACTGTTGAATTTCTATAACAGATTTCTGCCAAACCTCTCAACACTGCCGGCTCCATTACACCTGCTTTTGAAGAAGGAAGTCCCCTGTTGCTGGAAAGAGGAACAAGAGGAAGCTTTTAAAAAATCCAAGGAACTACTGCAGTCTAACCGGGTGTAAATCCACTAGGATGAGAAGAAAGAGTTCGTACTTTCTTGTGATGCTTCAGCATACGGTGTGGGGGACGTGTTAGCACATCGAATGACAGATGGGCTGGAGAGACCGATTGGGTTTACTGTTTACTGAATGAACTTAACGCTGTGCCACAGATGGTCTCTCGAAGAATTATGAGATGGTCAGTGATGTTGGGGGCCTATAAGTATGTCATGTCTTACAGAGCTGGCAAGGACAATGGAAATGCCAATGCCCTCAGTCGTCTTCCTGTTCCAGAGATTCCAGTGAGAGAATCAAAGGAGGATTATGTCTTAATGCTGGACAGTGTTTTTAGTCCTTTGACGACATCTCCCCAAGCGTATTGGACATCTCGAGATCCTGCCCTCTCTAGAGTCCGTGAGTATGTGCTTAAAGGTTGGCCTGATCACAGTAATACCACTGAGTTTGACCCTTATAAACAGAGACAACAAGAACTCAGTGTTCAAAATGGGTGTGTGCTGTGGGGAGTTCGCCTCATCATTCCAGAGCAAGGACGTTTGGGTTTGCTGAAGCAGCTGCATCCATCTCACCCAGGTATGTCGAGGATGAAAGGCCTGGCCAGGAGTTACTTGTGGTGGGCAAACCTAGATGGTGACATTGAGGCCAGAGTAAAAGATTGTACTGTGTGTCAAGAACAGAGAAAAGCCCCTGACAGCCGTGGGAGTGGCCACGACAGCCATGGAAAAGAGTGCATATGGACTATGCTGGTCCACTCCTGGGGAAGATGTTTTTAATTTTAGTCGATGCCCATTCTAAGTGGATTGAGGCCTATCCAGTAAATTCAGTGACTACTCTTGAGTGTCTAAGGAAGGGTTTCAGTACTCATGGCATTCCGGAAATGATGGTGTCTGATAACCGTCAGTGCTTTGTAAGTGAAGCAAGCAAAGAATTTATGTCTAAGAATGGAATAACACATGTTACTTCAGCTCCGTATCATCCATCACCAAATGGCCATGCGGAGCGGGCAGTTCAAACTTTTAAGGGACCACTGTGGAGACCAAGTTGCATAGAGCTTTGTTCAGTTATCATATTACACCCCAGTCGACCACGAGATTGTCGCCTGCAGAAATGATGATGGGGAGGAAATTGCGATGCACCCTAGACAAAATACACCCTGATTTCAACAGAAAAATTTAATTGAAACAACAAGTTCAACAAGAGCAACATGACCATCATGCAAAATCTCGCTATTTTGAAGTAGGAGACATGGTGTACACTAGGAATTTTGGATATGGACCAAAATGGGTGCCGGGAGTTATTCAGGATGTCACAGGACCTGTATCCTATAAAGTAGCACTAGGGAGTGCCCAAGTAGGGCGACGTCATGTGGATCAGTTATTCCGTCGACAACAAATAGTGAGGCTGACTAAAGACGTTCAAGCGGTTCGATTCGATGAGGCTGATGTTGTGTCAATGGACGCTGACATGCAAATGCCGGAATCAATTCCAGCTGTAGATAATTGAGAGCCTGAAAGTTTGGCATCTGGAGGTCGAAGCAGCCAATTGCCAGAGTCACCCAGTGCTCAACGAAGGCCTGAACTGACACAAACCTCAGCTGGAAAGGGGCCCGAGAGTGAACCCTCTGGATGTCTGCGACTTTCAGGAAGAGAGAGGAAACCACCAGCATTGGGAACAGAGCACATCACTCTGGTTCCTAAATCTTTGCACTGGTTTCCAGTCAGTTACAGAATAGATTTTAATGTGGTGCATTTAGTCTAGAAATCACTGAATGGTTTAGGCCCTGAATACATTTCTGATATGTATGCAGAATATAAACTGAGCAGGGCTCTTAGATCCATGAACTCAGGTCAGCCAATAGAACCCAGAGTCCAAACTAAACATGGTTAAGCTGCGTTTAGCAGTTATGCTGCAACTGGAATAAACTACGAGAAGGCTAAACAGTGCTGTTAAGTTTAAGTGCTCAGTCATAGGCGCGTGAAAAGAGAAGTATTTTTAACCTGGATTTAAAAATGGATACGCTTGGGGCATGTCTAAGATCTTCTGGTAGTTTATTTTGAAGACCAAGGTAGGAAAAGCAATTCTTTAATGACAGAGTCAAATTGTCCTAAGCTACGCCTCGACTGTGGCTCACAGAAGGAGCAAACGTACAAAATTTTTACAAATATCAATAGCAGGAACCACATTAGTAGAAAATACATTTGTGTCGTTTCAAAGAAACATTTGCCAAAACAGTGGCAGAATAAATTCAACAAACATTGTTTCAAGACCAAGGACAGTACATTGTCAGAGAAAAGTTGCTCTGTATTCGATGTCCAGCATACAACAATAAAACATGCACCACAACAAGAAATGTCATGTGCCCAGTACTTTTAACTGCAATTTTATTACTTTTGTTTTTACCACACAACCAGGGATCTAAAGTTGAAATAATATTTTACACATTATATTCAAAATGATATGAACAAGATAGCAACAAAAAGCTAACTGTAGATAAAAACAAAATGTCCACTCACCATTATGATTATCATTTAAAAGTCCATTCTCCTGTCCTTTATGAAATGGATAATGGCAGGTTCGTGTAGCTTGTCTTTTGATTTTAAATCTGAAAGAAGTTCTTGTTTGATTGAGATCAAAGCCAGGGCTGACAGCCGGGCCATCCCCATCATTACCTACACTCATTGCAAAAAGTCTGCCAGCTAGCTAGTTCCAAGCATGAGAAAACTAGATAAGGCTCGCTACTGCCTCTGAATTAGTGATGTATACTTAGGCCCTCTAGAGAGCCTTGAGGCATCATACAGTTCAAAGCCTGAGGGCCTAGCCAATGAGCGCTGAGCACAGCTAGATAATTTCTACCAACATACTACCAAAGATACTATCCAATTCTGACTGGATATTTGTTTCTCTTGGATAGTAACCCTTCTTATTCCAACACAAATTGAAGAAATTCAATGATAAGATCATTACAATTAAGACAAAAAAGATGAAATCAATGAAAGTTATAATATATAAAAATATATACAGATTTGATCTATCCTCTCTGAGGGCGTCGAGGGCCGTGACAGTTCCCCACTAACAATCTGCAATGACATCTCAGTAAGAAACATCCCTTAAGGAGCCTCACAGAGTATCTGCAGGTTTCAGGAAGTTATATTTAAGACGTTTTAAGACTTTAATGCCACATAGAATTCAATTTAAGGCTAATTTCATAACAACACCCTATGCAAATAAAAATAAAAAATATATATATATATATTTTTTTAAAATAAATAAATAAAACAGGACAGAAGTACCCCTCCAAGAACTGCCACCTTAACGTGGTGGAGGGGTTTGAGTACCCGAGTGACCCTAGGAGCTATGTTGTCTGGGGCTATATGCCCCTGGTAGGGTCTCCCAAGGCAAACAGGTCTTAGGCGACGGGTCAGAATTAGAGCGGTTCAAAACCCCCTTAATGATGTATAAAATTTTGAGTACCGTGACGTCGCCCAGTATGGCGCAGCCGGGGCCCCACCCTGGAGCCAGGCCCGGGGTTGGGGCTCGTATGCGAGCGCCTGGTGGCCGGGCCTTCCCCCATGGGGCCCGGCCGGGCTCAGCCTGAACGGGCGACGTGGGGCCTCACCACCCACAGGAGGGACCATAAGGGGCCGGTGCGAAGAGGATCGGGCGGCAGTCGAAGGCAGGGGCCTAGACAACCCGATCTCTGGACACGGAAACTGGCTCTAGGGACGTGGAATGTCACCTCGCTGGCGGGGAAGGAGCCTGAGTTAGTGCGTGAGGTTGAGAGGTTCCGATTAGAGGTAGTCGGGATCACCTCTACGCACGGCTTGGGCTCTGGAACCACACTCCTTGAGAGAGGATGGACTCTTCACCACTCTGGAGTTGCCCATGGTGAGAGGCGGCGGGCTGGTGTGGGTTTGCTTATAGCTCCCCAGCTCTGCCGCCATGTGTTGGAGTTTACCCCGGTGAACGAGAGGGTCGTTTCCCTGCGCCTACGGGTCGGGGATAGGTCTCTCACTGTTGTTTGTGCCTACGGGCCAAACGGCAGTGCAGAGTACCTGACCTTCTTGGAGTCTCTGGGAGGGGTGCTGGAAAGTGCTCCGACTGGGGACTCTATCGTTCTACTGGGGGACTTCAACGCCCACGTGAGCAATGACAGTGACACCTGGAGGGGCGTGATTGGGAGGAACGGCCCCCCTGATCTGAACCCGAGCGGTGTTCAGTTATTGGACTTCTGTGCTAGTCACAGTTTGTCCATAACAAACACCATGTTCAAGCATAAGGGTGTCCATCAGTGCACGTGGCACCAGGACACCCTAGGCCGCAGGTCGATGATCGACTTTGTTGTCGTCTCATCTGACCTGCGGCCGTATGTCTTGGACACTCGGGTGAAGAGAGGGGCGGAGCTGTCAACTGATCACCACCTGGTGGTGAGTTGGATCCGATGGCAGGGGAGGAAGCTGGACAGACTCGGCAGGCCCAAGCGTACTGTAGGGTCTGCTGGGAACGTCTGGCCGAGTCTCCTGTCAGAGAGATCTTTAACTCCCACCTCCGGTAGAGCTTCGACTGGATCCCGAGGGAGGCTGGAGATATTGAGTCCGAGTGGACCATGTTCTCCACCGCCATTGTCGAAGCGGCCGCTCAGGGCTGTGGCCGTAAGGTCTCCGGTGCCTGTCGAGGCGGCAATCCCCGAACCCGGTGGTGGACACCGGAAGTAAGGGATGCCGTCAAGCTGAAGAAGGAGTCCTATCAGGCCTGGTTGGCTTGTGGGACTCCTGAGGCAGCTGACGGGTACCGACAGGCCAAGCGGGCTGCAGCCCGGGTGGTTGTGGAGGCAAAAACTCGGGCCTGGGAGGAGTTCGGTGAGGCCATGGAGAAGGACTATCGGCTGGCCTCGAAGAGATTCTGGCAAACCATCCGGCGCCTCAGGAGAGGGAAACAGTGCCCTACCAACGCTGTTTACAGTAGAGGTGGGCAGCTGTTGACCTCAACTGAGGATGTCGTCGGATGGTGGAAGGAGTACTTCGAGGATCTCCTCAATCCCGCTGTCACGTCTTCCATTGAGGAAGCAGAGGATGAGGGCTCAGAGGTGGACTCGTCCATCACCCGGGCTGAAGTCACTGAGGTGGTCAAGAAACTCCTCGGTGGCAAGGCACCGGGGGTGGATGAGATCCGCCCTGAGTACCTCAAATCTCTGGATGTTGTGGGGCTGTCTTGGTTGACACGCCTGTGCAACATCGCGTGGCGGTCGGGGACAGTGCCTCTGGGATGGCAGACCGGGGTGGTGGTCCCTCTTTTTATGAAGGGGGACCGGAGGGTGTGTTCCAACTATAGGGGGATCACACTTCTCAGCCTCCCCGGGAAAGTCTATGCCAGGGTTCTGGAGAGGAGAATACGGCCGATAGTAGAACCTCGGATTCAGGAGGAACAGTGTGGTTTTCATCCGGGCCGTGGAACACTGGACCAGCTCTATATCCTCTACGGGGTGTTGGAGGGTTCATGGGAGTTTGCCCAACCAATCCACATGTGTTTTGTGGATTTGGAGAAGGCATTCGATTGTGTCCCTCGCGGCATCTTGTGGAGGGTGCTTCGGAAATATGGGGTCCTGGGTCCTTTGCTAAGGGCTGTCAGGTCCCTGTACAACCGAAGCAGGAGCTTGGTCCGCATTGCCGGCAGTAAGTCAGACTTGTTCCCAGTGCATGTTGGACTCCGGCAGGGCTGCCCTTTGTCACCGGTTCTGTTCGTAATTTTTATGGACAGAATTTCTAGGCGCAGCCAGGGGCCGGAGGGTGTCAGGTTTGGGGACCACACAATTTCGTCTCTGCTCTTTGCAGATGATGTTGTCGTGTTGGCCCCTTCTAACCAGGACCTTCAGCATGCACTGGGACGGTTTGCAGCCGAGTGTGAAGCGGTGGGGATGAAAATCAGTACCTCCAAATCCGAGGCCATGGTCCTCAGTCGGAAAAGGGTGGCTTGCCCACTTCAGGTTGGTGGAGAGTGCCTGCCTCAAGTGGAGGAGTTGAAGTATCTAGGGGTCTTGTTCATGAGTGAGGGAAGGATGGAACGGGAGATTGACAGACGGATCGGTGCAGCTTCTGCAGTAATGCAGTCGATGTATCGGTCTGTCGTGGTGAAGAAAGAGCTGAGCCGCAAGGCGAAGCTCTCGATTTACCAGTCAATCTACGTTCCTACTCTCACCTATGGTCATGAGCTTTGGGTCATGACCGAAAGGACAAGATCCCGGATACAGGCGGCCGAAATGAGCTTTCTCCGCAGGGTGGCCGGGCGATCCCTTAGAGATAGGGTGAGAAGCTCGGTCACCCGGGAGGAGCTCAGAGTAGAGCCGCTGCTCCTCCACATCGAGAGGGGTCAGCTGAGGTGGCTTGGGCATCTGTTTCGGATGCCTCCGGAACGCCTTCCTGGGAAGGTGTTCCGGTCCCGTCCCACCGGGAGGAGAACCCGGGGAAGACCTAGGACACGCTGGAGGGACTATGTCTCCCGGCTGGCCTGGGAACGCCTCGGTGTCCCCCCGGAAGAGCTAGAGGAAGTGTCTGGGGAGAGGGAAGTCTGGGCATCCCTGCTTAGACTGCTGCCCCCGCGACCCGGCCCTGGATAAGCGGAAGAAGATGGATGGATGGAGGACAGAAGTACCCACTATTGTTAGATCAGTAAGCCTACTGCTAACAACGTTACTGGCTGTACTTCGCAGGAATGTCCTCTGTGATACGACCAAACAAAACTTAGAAATGCCTGGTATTTGACGGAGGCTTTTCGCAGCATTTTCTCACACTTCATATTTAAATCTCATAAATGTGCCAAGTTGGAGACTTCTCCAACTTCTCCAACAAAAAATGTGCCATTGTCCAACAACCTCAGATTGAATTTGTACTTTCCCATAGTTCCTGCTGGACATTTAACAGCCAATGTCCACTATGTAGCTAAATTATCTAGCTTGGTGCTAGCTAGCGAGCTACCTCATGAACAACTGTGTTTGGAGAAAAGCAGCCAACCATCACGAGTGTCTTGCTGATATCTAACATTCTGACTGAAAATGTGGTTTCCCACTGCACGCAACCAGAGCTAAAATGCGTTCAGAGAGAAGTTGAAGAGGCACCACCGTCTTTCAGATCCGCTGTGTGGGAACATTTTGGATTCAGCGTTGAATACGATGACGAGGGTAAGAAGACCGTAAATATAGTACTGCAAGCATTGCTTTGCCACTGTCAGCTACTAGAGTGGCAACACTTCTAACATGATTATGTTTTCATACCTGAAACCGTACAGTTAACGTGACCCACAAACCGCCGTACGTACCGAACCATGGGCCCACTGTACCACTGCATCCCTGCTGTTCACTCAGACAAACAGTCAGACACCTTCAACCAGAGTGACTGTAGCCCCTCGCTACCCAGGTCTTCTGTTAGATCATTTTACACACTACTTTCCAAGTCAGATGGATCTCCTGTGTGTATTTTCTGATGTTTAATGAGACACGTTGAATTAGAATAGCTCTTCCCACACTGATCAAAGCTGTAACGTTTCTCTCCTGAATGTGTTCTCTGGTGTTTCGTCAGTTGCCCAGACTGAATGAAACCCCTGCCACACTGGTCACAGATATAAGGTTTCTCTCCTGTATGTATTCTCCTGTGTACTGTTAGGCTCATCAAATGAGTGAATCTCCTCCCGCATTGATCACAGCTATAAGGCTTCTCTCCTGTGTGTGTTCGCTGGTGTGCAATCAGTCCATATGCAGAAGCTAAGCTCTTCCCACATTCAGAGCAGTGGAATAGTTTCTCTCCTGTGTGCGTTCTCTGGTGGACTACAAGATGGTTTAATGTAGTAAAACTATTCCCACAAACATCACAGCTGTAAGGTTTCTCTCCTGTGTGTATTCTCTGGTGTGTATTCAGGCTCCCTAAATGAGTGAATCTCTTTCCACACTGATCACAGCTATATGGTTTCTCTCCTGTGTGTATTATCTGGTGTGTGATCAGGGTACTTGAGCTTGTAAAGCTCTTTCCACATTCAGAACAGTGGAATGGTTTCTCTCCTGTGTGTGTTCTCCTGTGTACTACCAGGTGACTTGATGTAGTAAAAGTATTCCCACAAACATCACAGCTGTAAGGTTTCTCTCCGGTGTGAATTCTCTGGTGTGTAGTCAGGGTCCACAACTGATTGAATCTCCTACCACATTGATCACAGCTATAAGGCTTCTCAGTGACATGAGTTCTCTGGTGTGAAGTCAGTCCACATGAGGCAGTAAAACTTTTCCCACAATCAGGGCATTGGAATGGTTTCTCTCCTGTGTGTTTTCTGTGGTGTACTACCAGCTGGTTGGAACTAGTAAAACTATTCCCACAAACATCACAACTATAAGGCTTTTCTCCTGTGTGTATTCTCTGGTGTGTAGTCAGGGTCCCTGACTGAGCGAATCTCCTCCCACATTGATCACAGCTATATGGTTTCTCTCCTGTGTGGGTCCGCTGATGTATGGTCAGATTTAATAACTTAGCAAAGCTTTTGTTACAGTCAGAGCAGTGGTATGTTCTCCTTTCAGTGTGTATTCTCTTGTGTTGAGTCAAGTTTCCCAAATGAGTGAACAACATTCCACATTGTGAGCAGACAGGACGTTTCTCTCCTGTATGGATTCGCTGCTTTTTATTTACATCTGAGGAAAATATTAAGCCTTTCCTGTAGCCCGAGCAGCGAGGTTTCATCCCGGTGGGTTTCTGTTGGTGTTCAGATTTGGAGAGTCTTTTCTCTATGTGGTGCACATCATGATGTTGTTGAGACTCCCCATCGGATCCTGGATTGTCACATGTCTCTCTTCTATAAACTGCAAATAGAGATCAATAATAAAATCAATAAAAGAACACTAGACCTGATAAACTCTTCAAGACGATTTTCTTTTTGTCTCGTTCAGCATATTTTTCTTTCTTATCTTGCAATTTTTCCCAAGATCCCTAGAGAATTTCAAAAAACTTCCCTGTACCAAATGACTAAGTGAGACTGACCATTTCAAAGTCATTCAGTAAAAATAACTAATTTGAGTCAGTAACAGCCAAAACATGCAGGACCTGTAATCAGTGAGGTAAAGACTACATCAAAGATCACAGCCAGGCCATAAGGCTTCTCAACTAGCAACACTGATCCATGATTATACTGATTACAAATTATCATTCCAAATGTTAATGTACATTAGAATATGTTAATGTGCCATTCATAGGCATATTACACTTACATTTATAATATTTAATATTTCTACCCATACTGTTCATATTCCCCATTCTACACTCTTTAACATTGCTGCTAGTTTACATTTCTATTTATATTTTTGCTTTATATATTTCTTAATTCTTACTGTGTAGATGTCGTGTGCCATGTCACAATCATTTCATTGTTCAGAATGTTATTCAGTGAATTTGATAAATAAAAGACTTATCTCCATATCTTCTGACCTTTAATCAGTCTGATCTGCAGTGCCCCTTTAAAGGGACAATCCCTGATTGGCACATCATTTTCGGGACTTTTTAAAATTGAAAGTGCACAGCCCTCACATTCAACTATAAACCTGGACCGAGGTAAAGTTCATTTGATATTCGATATTGGACATTCAACAGATATTCAAACCCCGACATCAGGTCCTGTTTTCCCGTACTCAGTGACACTATAACCCAGTGAGTCATACGAGGTATACAGCCATCTGCTCATGGTTAGGGACCGTCTCAAAGTTATGTACTCAATCGCTTTTTAACCATGTGGCTTAGAAACCCCAAACGCCTTTCTGATTGTTCAGAGAGAACACCCATACTTTGCACAGCCTTTGGATCACAACGTTGTGTATCTGCAGAAGTGGTTTAGGGATTGTCGTTGTTCTATGATTCTCATTAAAGTATTGGATTCACAAGTTACTGAGTTGTTGCATTTGTGTTTTTGAAAGAGTGGACCTGATTTTTCCACAACAAAGACTAGATAGTTCAGGAGAAATCGAGGGCCATTTCAGAACTGGGTAAAACTGCTTTGAATATTTTGCACTCACTGCCAATGACAATCCCACCAGACAGATCGCCGGGACAACGGTTGTTCATTTGTGAATCCTTATGCAGCCATATACCCGGAGGTGGTGCAAAAAAACGTTACTGCTTCTCTGTCGTTTAGAGCTTCTCCAACCTCTTTTTGGGGACACCCTCCATCAGGTACGGTAGTTTGGGACGCTATAATGTGTGAGGGAATCCCAGCAGATTTGCGAAACAGTAAAAATAAGGTTCTTACCTGCAAGTTTCTATTTGATATTGCTAAAAACGTTGTTTTAAAAACGATACTTACTGGTGCTCTTGTGGTTTCCATTCTCTTCCTCTTTTAGAGACATTTCCCCATCCTGAATAATTCCAAATGCAACCTCCTCCTTCACAAAATCTTCCCGGTCCACTTTCACTCCAAACAGGTCTTTTTTCACAATAACATCACCGTCTGGTTCTTTTCGTAACGTGCCCACTTTCTTATTCTCTTTCACCAAAGCTTCAGCTTGCGTCCAGCATACCTCTTCAACCGTAGGGGGGGTGAGGTTAAATGAACTCATTGTCGGGACGTTAGGCTAATGTTAACTTAACCAGCCTGCTGACGTAAACATCAAATGAAATTGCGTTAATGTAACAGTACTGGTTTTAAGCAGCATTGGCTTTTTTGTTTGGGTTATATTTGGCTTTTGAGCCACAATGGTGGCTGAGCTTTTGAAGAAGCACCTTACTACATTATACGTCACACTAGCAACATCGTCCGCAAGACCAACATTGCCCTCTGCTGACTGGAGTTCGTAACGCAGTTCCGAACTTCCAGGAAAAAGTGAACTACATAGTCATACACAATGTACATAGACAGGACCATGAGTTGATTAATGCAAGATTAAATTAAAATCTATCGAGGCTGAACCCTTAAAGAAGGAATTCTGTCATGGTTTGAACATTAAGCTAGCAAGCAGGACTCGCTTTAGGATATCGTCCTTATTTCAGCATAACTGGGGTTATGTTCAGGCATTGCGGTTAGGGTTACAGTACTGGTTTAGGAGTAAAGAATAGGAAACAATGGCCCTCGTATGATCATTTCACCAACAGAGCTGGTATTCATCAACATTGTCTTTGACTAGGAACATACCAAATACAAACAAACCGCAATATTAAATATTGTGTCACTACTGTATGAATGTATTATTTATTTACAAGTATGTGAATACATACATGAGCATATAAATACAAAATAAGTTGAACAGTCACAAAAAATACATAAGGGACAACAATTGTGTTCCCCAGTTAGTATGTGAACCCTTTCATTCCATTGCTTGTGGCGCCTCCAACAGCTGCGAAAACCTGAAGTAAACATCTCCTGTAGCCACTTATCAGGTTCTGATGTATTTCTCTGAGGGATTTTTGCCCACTGCTGCAAAACTCAGCCAAATGTGTACGGTTTGAGGATTGTCTGGCATGTCTTGCACACTTCCAGCCAAAGCATATAGATTTGAGTAATAGCTTTCTCCACATTTTGTCAGCTTAAATTTAATTAAATTTAGATTTTTTTGCAAACAAACTACACACAATACCCCCTACCAAAAATTTTTTTGTATTTATTTTAATAATACGTATGTATCTATAGCAATAACTGTGGCATGCATGTTTCTTTTATCATTTCATATTATATATACATACAGTACCAGTCATATTTAGACACATTCAAAGGTATTTCCTTAGTTTTACTATTTTCCACATTGTAGAATAATGGTGAGGACAACAGAACTATGAAACGACACATGTGGAATCATGTAGTAACCAAAAAAGTGTTTAACAGATTAACAAAATACATTTATATTTCAGATTCTTCAAAGTAGCCACCCTTTGCCTTGATGATCTCTTCACACACACTTTGCATTCTCTGAAACAGCTTTATGAGGTAGTCAAAACCCCTTCTCCATGGTTTGTTGAGTTATAGACTTATCTAATCTTGCCTGTTTCTAGCTACAGAAAGTATTTCAGCACACTCTGAGATAATGGATATTGAAATTCTCATCCCACACTTTTGTTCAGCTACCCAAGTCTACTGCTAGAAATCCCCAGGTCTACTGCTAGAGATTGGTTCTGAAGTTGGCATCATTCTACACTATGTGAATCTCCTGAATGCCTTTTCTGGTGCTTAAACAGAGTTCTTGAATAAGAGTATGTCTTACCACAGCGATCACAGCTATAAGGTTTGTCTCCGGTGTGTATTCTCTGGTGCGATTTTAAATGTGCTGACCTAACAAAACTCTTTCCACAATCAGAGCAAAGGTAAGGTTTCTCTCCTGTGTGTACCCGCTGGTGTCTAGTCAGCTCACCTGAAATACTAAAGCGCTTTCCACAATCTGAGCAGTGGTACGGCTTCTCTCCAGTGTGTTTTCTCTGGTGTACCACCAGCTGGCTTGAAGTAGTACAGCTCATTCCACAGTCTGAGCAGTGGTAAGGCTGCTCTCCTGTGTGTATTCTCTGGTGTGATACAAGGTGGCTTGATGTAGTAAAGCGCTTACCACAGTCTAGACAGTGGTAAGGCTTTTCTCCTGTGTGTTTTCTATTGTGTACAGTCAGATCTCCTGACTGAGTGAATCTCTTTCCACATTGATCACAGCGGTAAGGTTTTTCTCCTGTGTGTGTCCGCTGGTGAATTGTCAGGTTGCCCGATTGAGTAAAACTCTTCCCACAGACTAAACAATGGTAAGGCTTATCTCCCCTGTGAATTCTCAAGTGCAATTTAAGTGAATCCAATCCAGAGAAAGTCTTTCCACATTCAGGGCAGTACTGAGGTTTCTTCCCTATGGGTATCTGCTGGTGTTGCTTGAGGTGTTCTGATGTGGATATAATCTTCTCTCTATTGTCCGCATCACAATGTCGTTGAGTTTCCCCAGAGGATCCAGGATAGTCATGTCTCTCTCCTGTGTAAATGAAAATGTGGGTTGTCAATGCAGTGAACTACAAAATGACTATAAATGTTAGAAATGCTTTAATAACAGACATTTTATTTTAATGTAAATGTAGGAAACCATAACCTTGTTATGCCAGAAGAAAGCCTCTAGTCTTCAAGAGTAGAGGATGGGATTATAACCTTCAAAATATATTTTTTAAATTAAGACAAACACAGCGTTCCGTTTGATAAAACACGAACTGAATACCAATACCAATAACTGACCACCAATATGGAGCAACAACAACTCTGTAGTACACTTGACACCAAACCTAGACATGATGTCACACACCCGCTCAAACAAAGGAAGAAAGACTGATCTACTGATTACAAAGATCTATTTACTTTTGCAGATGTTAAATCTCTGGCCAGAATCCATGCAACAATTGAAAAGTTGCGTGAAGAGATGAATGAACTACGAACAAGCCTAAAGTTTAGTCAGAAAAAAATTGTAACCCTTCAAAAAGAAAACTTAACATTTGTGGCTACAGTGAAAACCAATTCACTCCAACATTTGGAAGGTATATGTTGAAAACCGAGGATTACAATAATTGTTGTTGGAAATATAATCATGGAGAAAGAGGGAGAATTAAATTCTCAGGAATTCCAGAAAACCAGCCTTCTAAAAATTCAGAACTTCTGGTTAAAGTTTTTTTTCAAAATGCCTTATAACTATCATCCAAGACTGTAAAAATAACCTTTCAAAGAGTGTATATAATCAGAGAATGTAATTATACAACCAAGGTACCACGGCCGATCATCATAAAGTTTGACATTTATAAACAAAAATAATTGGACAAAAGCAAAGGAAAAGAGTTCAAAGTGACTCCGCTTGCAATCAGTTGTCAAGAGATTAATGATTGAAAGAATGCGCTGTGATCATCATTTGACTGGCATCCACATTAATCCCTATGAATTCCCAAGGTTACAGGGCTACTGGAAATGTAATCAAAGCCTACTAAATGACTACACATTTATAACCAAAACAAGGGAATTTAGAACCTACTTCTTTATAGATAAGATCGGTACAGTCAACCTTGTACACCATAGATGCTTTGAAATGTACTTTTAAAGGCTGCACAAAATAATACATAGCTACCTGGCTAAAGTTGCCTTGGTCAACTTCCGGGTCATCTCACAATTCACTGTATTAATGGCACTGACTACACCAAGAATCGTTTTTTATGTCATGTGAAAAATAAGAGTCTATTTGGAATAGTAAACCAGAGAAATTAAAACGGGCATATCTATGTAGCAAAGTTTAATTATCTAATGTCATGGCTTTAAATCAATCTCTGAAAGCCTCGATTATACCAAAAAAGAAAAATTCAAGCAGACTAATAAGAAGGGCTCATCCAATGTTTAAATTGGGTGAGTTTGCCATAGTACAGATTAAAATGTGTACTTTTAAATGGCAAGTATATGGAACACTGTTTAAAACATCTACCTTTTTAAATGAATCCATCCAGAGTTGGTTACAACTTCAGTTTAATCCTCCAGAATACCCAGATCAAATATAGCAGCAAATAACACGACTGAACTCAAATATATGAATAGAAGGTAAAACAATTTTCATAGAAAAAACATTTAAGAAACCTATCATGTTTGTTAATGACATAACTAGTACAGACAATAAAATGCTTTCTTAAAAGAAATTCCCTTGATGTACATGAAGAATCATCAATCAAAAGTATGGGATCACTGCAGCTCTGCCACCAGAAGGTAAGCAGAAATTAAAACAACAAAACGTGATTTAATAAACCATTCTGTCACTTGAGCCGAGGTTACCCATCTGTTTTGAGGGACAGTATGGATTTTGGATCAGTGTAATAGATCGAACAGCATACAATATTAACAATAAACCAACTAGTCCAGGCGATGAGGCTAAACAGCAGGAAGACAATCCGAAATAAACAAGCTGGTGTTAGGTCGATGTTCCGAACAATACTATCCTTACTATAATAATGTATCTTAAGAAACTTACACATTGCGTGCAGAAAAAAAAGGCACATTTGAGTTTAAAAACACCTTAACCTGGAATTTTGCAGTCTTCTGTTGACATTATTATTATTCCAAATTTTATTATAACAAATTTGCTATTAAATATTTCGATTAAGAAATGTCATATCTGAATGTCTACTCCAGATTATATAACATCCCTAATGGAACGTGTAACATCCCTAACGGTCAATTACCTTTAGAAACTATCCGATTGTGTACACGCAAGCATTGGTCGAACATGCTTTCATCCGTTGTGGAGTCTGTCATTTTTATAAAGATACTTACGGCTACAAAGATATCCAGTGCACTCATCTTCTCCATCTTTCTTTGGGACAGTCGTCTTCCCCTTCTCTTGCACTCTGAAAACGTTATTTTCCTCATTTTCTTCCTCTTCTTTCACAGTAACACCCTCCTCTTTGACTGTGAACGCATCCTCCTCTTTCAACTCAGCTAATTTCTCTTTCACCGGAATAGCCTCACTCTTTACTTCTTTTGTGACATCCTCTTGTTCTTTCTCTTCTTTCACAACAATGTTCAGCCACAGACCGTTTCTCTCCGTCCAGCAGACCTCTTCTTTAGCTGGGATAGAGTAGTTTAGTGAACTCATGTTTGGGGGTGTTGGCTAACTAGCTATCTAACAATAGCGACCAGAATAATCAATCAGCCGGGTACCTAGCTAATAACGGCGTAAATATACAATTGGAATGGGTAACAACTAGCTAAATACAGCAGATTTGTGCGTAAAACACAGTGGTATATATCCACGTTTAAAGAGCTTTAACTGTTTAGCTGTTTTAGCAACCAACTGCAGTAGATGACAAGTGATGTTTTTATTGTTGATGAAAGCTTCTTTTGCGGTGTGGTTTAACAGCGGGCAACAAGTATCCCTGCCACCAACTGGACGGGGTGAAAATTGTCTTGTTGTTTTTTGCTCTATAAAATTTCAGGCTGTAAAAGCAATTTGTAACAATTGCTGATGTGAAAATGGCTTTAGAAAATACATTTGATTGATGTATTGATTATACTTCTGCATGTTCACCACAACATAGAAATACTCCGGGACTCACGTCACCAACCTTACGTCATTTGGGCGTGGCTTATACTGGGTAGAGTAATCTATCGTCGCCTGATTGATCGATGAAACAGCCTTTGACCAGACACAAACCGTTGAAGATAATTTTTTTGTCTTTGAAGGAATGGGTGGTTCAAGAAAACGGATTTGACAGATGAAATACATTAAATATGGGAAGTGTGTAAGTAGGAACTACCAGTATATAGAATTCCTAAATCACCAATGGGACGCTCCTCACTACACTCCATCCACCTCACAAATGCATTTGTTTGTCTGATTTAGAGACTTGACACTTACAAAACACAATTAAATGTTCAATTGTTAATGAGGTTTCTTTATTTTAAAACTATAGGAGAAATGTGTAATTTTATGCTTGTTTTATTCCTTCAATGTGGACTATGAATTGCAAGTCACTGTGTCCCAAATGTGATGTTTATTGAACTCCTGGCCTGTATGGATGGATAAAACCCTTATTGAAACCTTATGAAGTTTTATACATCTAACATCTTGTCCGCTTTCAAGAGACATCAATGCAAAGTCCTGGCTGCTGTAAAAAAAGTGAATAATAGTTAAACAGCTATACATGCTATTTTCAGACACCCAAATAATTTAAATATTTAAAACATGTGTTTAATAAGTTACTGCCTCCGAGGGGCGTTTCTGTTGAATAAAGTCTAAAATGTCTAAACATGAAAAATCTGTTGTTGTAAATACATTGACTCCTGAATATCAGTACCAAAGGTTTTCATTGATAATTGAAGCTGATCAGGAGTGATAGACCATCCCTGGTTTATGGCCCACAGAGCATATCAGCATCTCTAGGGAGGTGGTTTAGGGTTCTAGGGTGGTGGTCCAGGGGTCTAGGGTGGTGGTTTAGGGGTCTAGGGTGGTGGTTTAGGGTTCTAGGGTGGTGGTCCAGGGGTCTAGGGTGGTGGTTTACGGTTCTAGGGTGGTGGTCCAGGGTTCTAGGGTGGTGGTTTAGGGGTCTATGGAGGTGGTTTAGGGTTCTAGGGTGGTGGTCCAGGGGTCTATGGAGGTGGTTAAGGGTTCTAGGGTGGTGGTTTAGGGGTCTATGGAGGTGGTTTAGGGTTCTAGGGTGGTGGTTTAGGGGTCTATGGAGGTGGTTTAGGGTTCTAGGGTGGTGGTTTAGGGGTCTATGGAGGTGGTTTAGGGGTCTAGGGTGGTGGTTTAGGGGTCTATGGAGGTGGTTTAGGGGTCTAGGGTGGTGGTTTAGGGGTCTAGGGTGGTGGTTTAGGGGTCTAGGGTGGTGGTCCAGGGGTCTAGGGTGGTGGTTTAGGGGTCTATGGAGGTGGTTTAGGGTTCTAGGGTGGTGGTTTAGGGTTTAGGGTGGTGGTTTAGGGGTCTAGTAGGCTGATGTTGCAGGGTTCACTTCCCCCCAGCAGGGGTTTGAATTCAGCTCACTGCTTTTTCAGAAAATACTCACTCTATCTTTCCTGTCAAAATAAAGGATGAAAATGGCTGAAAATGCATCTTAAAAAAGTCTCTATTTTACACAAACACACTTGTGTGGAACAGGACAAACATTAAACACCTGTATTTGACCTTTTACACACTCAGTTGTCTCAGCTCCATTGATGATTTGGGAGGTTTCAGACAGCCAGCAATAGTTTGATCCAGTTTATTCAGTTGGTCCAGAAATTCAGTTTACAGTATGTAGTAAATCCATTTATTTAGTTGTCCAGGGATTCATTTTTTTCTCTTGGTTCAGTGATATATTTCATCATGGATTGTATCATTTACGTCACTAGGGTGTCCCAAAGTTCACCGTGGCCAAGTGGATATGGGATGGAGACTGTTCTGTTCTGTCAGTGATTGCTCAGCGGTCAGAATGGTGATTACTAGGCAGTTGCTAGGCAGTCCATAAATGGTTGCTAGGCGGTCCAGCTCTTCTCCATCTCCACCAGCTCCATGCCTTCACAGTAGGACCGAGGACGTGGCACCCTCACCTGGACAAACAGAGTAGCAACAACAATTGATACCTCTGTCCTTCTTACCGTCTTTAACCTTAACCCCATGCACGCACACAACCTGGCACTATTTGATTTGAGCCTGCTAATACTGCATAACTCATAATTAAAAAATGTAACTTACAATTAACTTCAAATATGAACACATTCGGGGTGTGAGGACAGTTGGGGTGAACACAGTCTGGGTGTGTGAGGACAGTTGGGTGTGCGTACCGTAGTGGTTCTCTGTGAGGACAGTTGGGTGTGCGTACCCTAGTGGTTCTCTGTGAGGACAGTTGGGTGTGCGTACCGTAGTGGTTCTCTGTGAGGACAGTTGGGTGTGCGTACCGCAGTGGTTCTCTGTGAGGACAGTTGGGTGTGCGTACCGTAGTGGTTCTCTGTGAGGACAGTTGGGTGTGCGTACCGTAGTGGTTCTCTGTGAGGACAGTTGGGTGTGCGTACCGTAGTGGTTCTCTGTGAGGACAGTTGGGTGTGCGTACCGTAGTGGTTCTCTGTGAGGACAGTTGGGTGTGCGTACCGTAGTGGCTCTCTGTGAGGACAGTTGGGTGTGCGTACCGCAGTGGTTCTCTGTGAGGACAGTTGGGTGTGCGTACCGTAGTGGCTCTCTGTGAGGACAGTTGGGTGTGCGTACCGTAGTGGCTCTCTGTGAGGAGGCTAGCTGCTGCAGTAAGGGGAAGGGTGTCCACTGGATGGGTTCGATGGGCCAGCTGCAGACTGACAGGTCGCTGGCTTTCCCAGAATCCACCACACACTCAGCCAGGCTGACCTCACTGAGTGCCCAGCCGTACTGGGAACTGGAGGGAGAGAAGAGATGGGAACTCTCCTGACAGCATTCTCTTACAATGCTGTTTTTTCTGTGTGTTTTATACTGAAGCTAATAAGGCTTGTGTGTGCAGAACTTTACCTCAGTGCAATAATTAAACCTTTTAACCTTTTCCTGTACAATATAAAATAGGCTAAGGAAAAGATTTTGCTGAGAAGTTTTGCTACGAGTTCTAATGTCACTTTGGAAAAAGCGTTCATGAACCGTACTGGTTGCTGGGGTGAAGCTGCTTGAAGCACCAGAAAGCACTGACATCATTCACTATAACTCTATGGTGTCAGCAAATGGGTCTCCACTTAAATAATCATATTGGCTGAAGAATTGCTCTGACCTGAAAAGCCCTCAAACACTAATATCAAACAAATTACTTCCCATTTGCCAGAATCCTCTGTTCTCCGAAGCACGAATGACCAACCTGTGTTGGTAGACAGTGTTGAGGTGAGTTCCGTTGCTAGGGCAGGTGGAGGCCAGGGATAGTGTGTCGTCGTGGTAACAGCAGGTGCGGTCAAGTGCCCTTAGGTGAAGCAATTCGTCGGAGTGGGTGAAGGCGGGATTATCCAGCGAGTCAGCTGATCCACCGACTGATCGCCCCCAGAAGCGACCTGACAGCTCGTCAAAATGGTTGAACCTACGGTAGCTACACACACACACACACACACACACACAGACATACATACACACACACACACACACAGACAAACGTCATAAAACCTGAAATTACAGTAGGTTCTAAAAACTGAAGCGTTCCTTCCATAACTCATAGGACTTCCCCAAGAGAACCTCTAAAGAATCCAACAGGAATATTTTCTTTTTAAAGTGTTAAACCTGCATGCTCGACTCTTTCATTCTTTCAGTTTCGTTCTCCCTGTTTCCAGGAAGGGTGATGGCTGTGATTTCACACCAGACACAGGAAGTCAGGGTGGGCAGACAGGAAGTGAGGAGTCGCCAGAAGCAGGGAGTGTGAGGAGAGGTTCATATGAACAGTATGAACCAGAACAGGGATGGTTTATGACCAGTATGAACCAGAACAGGGATGGTTTATGACCAGTATGAACCAGAATAGGGATGGTTTATGACCAGTATGAACCAGAACAGGGATGGTTTATGACCAGTATGAACCAGAACAGGGATGGTTTATGACCAGTATGAACCAGAATAGGGATGGTTTATGACCAGTATGAACCAGAACAGGGATGGTTTATGAACAGTATGAACCAGAACAGGGATGGTTTATGACCAGTATGAACCAGAACAGGGATGGTTTATGACCAGTATGAACCAGAACAGGGATGGTTTATGACCAGTATGAACCAGAACAGGGATGGTTTATGACCAGTATGAACCAGAATAGGGATGGTTTATGACCAGTATGAACCAGAACAAGGATGGTTTATGACCAGTATGAACCAGAACAGGGATGGTTTATGACCTGTATGAACCAGAACAGGGATGGTTTATGACCAGTATGAACCAGAACAGGGATGGTTTATGACCAGTATGAACCAGAACAGGGATGGTTTATGACCAGTATGAACCAGAATAGGGATGGTTTATGACCAGTATGAACCAGAACAGGGATGGTTTATGACCAGTATGAACCAGAACAGGGATGGTTTATGACCAGTATGAACCAGAACAGGGATGGTTTATGACCAGTATGAACCAGAAGCGGGATGGTTAAATCCCCCAAAATGTGAGCTGTATTATTTACTTAAATCATGTGTGGCAGTGCAGCAACAGCGTTGTGCCAGTAAACTATAGGTCGCTGGTACAAATCCCTGACATGGTGAAGAACCCTGTAATTCTGTCCCTGAGCAGGACAATCAATCCTAATCTCTCCCAGGTGTATGCACCTGCTGCGAGTCTGGTCCACTTTGGCATGGATCAGCATGGCTCGGTATCGCCGCACAGCCAGGCACGCCAAGAGGCTGATCACCACTACCATGGCGACCAGCACACCAAGACATGCCCCCACCAGCCGCTGCCGCGTCATCTTCACGTCACAACGACTCCCCATAAACCAGAAGTGATCCCCGACTGGGCATCTGGAGACATGAACACACACATCGTCATCAGGGTCGGCTCACATATTCTCATTGGTATTTGGTACTAGTGGTCCAGGTTATGGGTTAGAGTAAGGATTTGTGGTCTGGGTTTGTCTTACTGGCAGAGTGGTAGCTGTTCTGGCTGGTGGGTGCAGATTCCCTGGTTGTGACAGAATTCAGAATGGCAGAGTGACGAGCAGACAGCCAGGTCACCTGGTTGCCACACACACTCATAACCTGCAGGGCACTGGAACAACCACACACACACATCAGACTGCACACCTGGCGGATTGGAGAGGAGGAGAGGAGGAGAGGAGTGAGGCAGAGGAGGAAATGTTTTAATGTTTTTAAAATGATTTATGAAAATGAAAGTCAGCAACAACTTCTTGATATTCCACTATGTTCCTCTGTGTCCAGTACAGTGATGTTCCTAACTCTGTGTCCAGTACAGTCATGTTCCTAACTCTGGTTCCAGTACAGTCATGTTCCTAACTCTGGTTCCAGTACAGTCATGTTCCTAACTCTGTGTCCAGTACAGTCATGTTCCTAACTCTGGTTCCAGTACAGTCATGTTCCTAACTCTGTGTCCAGTACAGTGATGTTCCTAACTCTGTGTCCAGTACAGTTATGTTCCTAACTCTGGTTCCAGTACAGTCATGTTCCTAACTCTGGTTCCAGTACAGTCATGTTCCTAACTCTGGTTCCAGTAAATTCATGTTCCTAACTCTGGTTCAAGTAGTCATGTTCCTAACTCTGGTTCCAGTACAGTCATGTTCCTAAATCTGGTTCAAGTAGTCATGTTCCTAACTTTGGTTCCAGTCAGTTGAATTTCAACACTAGTCCTGAAAAGCTCATCACGTGCAGGCTTTGCACAGATGTTTCAAGACTCTCCAGGAACGATCCATCATAACCTCCAACCCCTGAATCACCTCCAACAGTGATGTTTGTAACTTTTGACCCTCTGAAGCTCCTTCCCTCCCCAACCGCCTGGGCCAATCCAGTGCGTTCCAGGAGAGACTCCGCCCCTGACACACCCAGCCAGGCCAACGCCTCCGAGGTCCTAAACATCACCAGACTCTGGACCACTCGACCACTACAGGATGAATCAAAGCAAAAACCAATCAATTAAACACATTAATCACATTGTCACTTTTCTTACTCCCTGACCATTACAGAAATATGAGTATGATTGAATTTGATCTAAAAATGTACATACGATTATTTCACAGACAGAGCTGGTAATCATCAATATTATCTTTGTCGTATCCTTACGATCAAACTCACGTCTGGTCGGAGACCGTGTAAACCAATCTTGATTCACAATAAGGCCGTCATAATCACGACAAACAATCATAACAGCCTCAGTAACAACAACCACAAGTAGAATGATGATAATAGGTAATATATAATAAGATGAAGAGGAAAGTAACACAACACAAACTTACCACAATATTAAATATTGTATAACTTCCGTATGTAATGCGCTGGACAAATAAACTTGCTTTTCCAAAGTAACTCAGGCCAATAGTATCAACATGGAGATCCTGAATGGTCGTTTTGATATCTACGCTCATTCCCAAATAGTGTGACAGTTTCGTGAATCACACTTGGAGATGATCATACGTCTCTTTCCATGTTTGAATCTGAGCCCTTTCATGAATGAGGGCCAACCACTCCACTAATCAATTACATCACGACAATGCAACACAACTGCTGGTAACGGATCCATCAATCAATAAAGCAACATATCAATTTATCAACCAAACATTCTCTTAAAGCAACCAATGAATCTCATCTTCTTCATCCGCTTATCCGGTATCAGGTCGCGGGGGCAGCAGCTCCAGCAGGGGACCTCAATCTTCCCTTTCCCGAGCCACATTTGCCAGCTCTGACTGGGGGATCCTGAGGCGTTCCCAGGCCAGCGTCGAAATATAATCTCTCCACCTAGTCCTGGGCCTACCCCGAGATCTCCTCCCAGCTGGACGTGCCTGGAACACCTCCCTAGGGAGACGTCCTGGGGGCATCCTTACCAGATGCCCGAACCACCTCAACTGGCTCCTTTCAATGCAAAGGAGCAGTGGCTCTACTCCGAGTTCCTCACGGATGGTTGAGCTTCTCACCCAATGAATGAGTTATGAAATTGAAATCACCTGCTCCAGACCGCCTGTATGTCCTGGAATCCTGGGGCTCTCTGGAGGTACGGCGCCACCTGCAGGATGGGAGGTCAAGTACCACATTAATACAACTAGATATCAAAAGCTTTTAGAAACATTGAGAAACATTTGAGAAACATTTGAGAAACATTGAGAAACACTGAGAATCATTTGAGAAACATTGAGAAACACTGAGAAACATTTGAGAAACATTGAGAAACACTGAGAATCATTTGAGAAACATTGAGAAACAGAAACATTTGAGAAACATTGAGAAACATTGAGAAACATTTGAGAAACATTGAGAAACCTTTGAGAAACATTGAGAAACATTAAGAAAGGTTGAGAAACATTTGAGAAACATTGAGAAACATTTGAGAAACATTGAGAAACATTGAGAAACATTTGAGAAACATTGAGAAACAATGAGAAACATTGAGAAACTGAGAAACTTTTGAAAAACATTGAGAAACATTTAGGAAACATTGAGAAACATTGCCATGGGAAGTAGGGGTGCTGGGGGGTGTGCACCCTCAGACTAAATTGTAGGGTTGGTGACTTGGAGAGTGAATGCGTCTGATAATCACCTGACAGAGGCCCTGTAAAACATCCTGCTAGAGCCCCTATAAAAGACCCTTTCAAAGGCCCTGTAAAACATTCCATCAGAAGCGATGTAAAAACCCCTATCAGAGGACTTGCAAAACATCCAGACAGAGGCCCTGTAAAACACCCTGCCAGAGCTTTTATAAAACACCTTGTCAGAGGCCCTGTAAAACACTCTGCCAGAGCTCCTTTTGAACATCCAGTCTGAGGCCCTGTAAAACACTCTGCCAGAACTCCTTTAAACATCCAGTCAAAGGCCCTGTAAAACACCCTGCCAGAGCTCTTATAAAACACCTTCTCAGAAGCCCTGTAAAACACCCTGCCAGAGCTCCTTTAAACATCCAGTCAGAGGCCCTGTAAAACACCCGGCCAGAGCTCCTTTAAACATCCAGTCAGAGGCCCTGTAAAACACCCTGCCAGAGCACCTTTAAAACATCCAGTCAGAGGACCTATAAAACACCCTGCCAGAGCTCCCATAAAACACCTTGTCAGAGGCCCTGTAAAACAACCTGCCAGAGCTCCTATAAAACATCCCGTCAGAGACCCCATAAAACATCCTGTCAAAAGGCCCTGTAAAACACTACTGTGAAATATCTACAATTCACCACACCCCAGATGATTCCCATTTGAGAGCCAAACACTGATAATAGTTACCAGGTTTAAATATACTGGAAGCATAATCTCTGATACCAGTTTTGTCCATTATGAGACTCAGTTTGTGTGGGTGTGTGTGGGTGTATGTGTGAGGGTGTGTGTGTGTGGGTACCCATGCTGTTGTGTCATCCTCCAAGCTGCTGGTCAGGTCAGAGGTTAAGTCAGAGCCGCTGGTCAGGTTAGAGGTTAAGTCAGAGCCACTGGTCAGGTCAGACGTCAGGTCAAAACCGGTGTCCTCCAGAATAACCTGCAGCAGCAACTCAATGGACACCTCTGGGAAAACACACACACAGACATTATTAATACACACACTATTACTTTACACACATTATTAGTACACACATTATTACTATACACACTATTACTATATACATTATTAGTACACACATTATTACTATACACACACTATTACTATATACATTATTAGTACACACATTATTACTATACATGCACTATTAATATATACATTATTAGTACACACATTATTACTATAAATGCACTATTACTACATAAATTATTAGTACACACATTATTACTATACACACACTATTACTATATACATTATTAGTACACACATTATTACTATACATGCACTATTACTATATACATTATTAGTACACACATTATTACTATACATGCACTATTAATATATACATTATTAGTACACACATTATTACTATAAATGCACTATTACTACATAAATTATTAGTACACACATTATTGCTATACACACACTATTACTATATACATTACTAGTACACACATTATTAATATACATGCACTATTACTATATACATTATTAGTACACACATTATTACTATACACACACTATTAATATATACATTATTAGTACACACATTATTACTATACATGCACTATTACTATATACATTATTAGTACACACATTATTGCTATACACACACTATTAATATATACATTATTAGTACACACATTATTACTATACATGCACTATTACTATATACATTATTAGTACACACATTATTACTATACATGCACTATTACTATATACATTATTAGTACACACATTATTACTATGCACACACTATTCAAATATATATTATTAGTACACACATTTTTACACATATTTACTAGACAAATTATTAATACACACTAGTAATTTACACACTCAATCACCTTTGATTGTAGCTGGCAGATCAGGCACGATATAAATCCTGGCTCTGCGTTTGGAGATCTGTGTGGACTGGGACAGGCCAGAAGATGTACCTGCCAACCGGCTGCCCTCGCTGGGGTAAGGCTCTGTCCAGGCTGGGTGTCTGGAGTTCCTGGACCAGGGGGAAGTCTGTGTAGTCAAGGGTATTGGTTTCACGGTTGGTGATGGTAGTTTTGTAGTCTGTGATGGTGGTTTCTTGGTCAGCAATGGCAGAACTGTGGTTGTGGTGGTTACCACAGAGCCAGTTGTGACAGAAGGGATGAGGGAGGTTGTGGTGGTTACCACAGAGCCAGTTGTGATAGAAGGGATGAGGGAGGTTGTGGTGGTTACCACAGAGCCAGTTGTGATAGAAGGGATGAGGGAGGTTGTGGTGGTTACCACAGAGCCAGTTGTGTCAATGTGTCCTGGGAATGAAGTGTGTGTGACTGTGTATCCTGGGAGAGGAGTGTTTGTGACAGCGTGTCCTGGGAGAGGAGTCTTTGTGACAGTATGTCCTGGGAGAGGAGTGTGTGCGGCACTGTGTTCTGGGAGAGGAGTGTGTGTGGCACTGTGTTCTGGGACAAGTGTGTGTGCAGGGGACACACTGGTCAAGGGAACAGGTGTGTGTCCAGGAGAAATATCGAGCAAAGCCGTGTCTGTTAGGAGTGTGTGTGCACTTTGTGTGTGTTTGAGCAGGGGTGTGTGTGTGTCCCTCATGGTGTCGGTTGTTGTGGTTACAAGCAGAGGATCGTCAGAAGTGAGAGATGAGATGTGGGTCTGGACTACATCGCCCAGAAGCAGCGATGTTGTGGTGGAGGGAGGGGCAATGTAGGGATTTGTAGTCCATTTGTACAGATTGTCAGGGCTGAGGGAGGGGGAGGCGGAGAGGGAGAAGGGAAAGACAGGGGAGTCAGGAAGCCCAGGAGGGAGAGTAGGGGAGAGGTTTGCAGAGCTTGAGGGAGTGTTTGTATGCAGGTGAGTGTGTGTGGGGTGTGTTTGACTGTGTGAAGGCAGAGTAGTGTGTGACATGCCGTTTAATTCAGTCAGGGTTCCAGGGGTCAGAGTGTGAAGAACCCTGGATGGTGTTGAGTTTAGGTTGGTGTGTGTGTTGTGTGGTGTGTGTGATGTGTGTAGTGTGTGTGACAGAGTGTTGGACCCATTAGTTAATTCTGTCTCTAAGGATGATAATGAGTCTGTTTGACCAGTAATGTCTGCCTCGGAACTGGATGCTACTGTTTGATTATTTCTGTCTAGATCCGTAGAAAACTGTGATGGCCCAAGTAGCCCCTCCCACCCAGTCACACCTGACACAGGTAGCTCCTCCCCCTCAGTCACACCTGACACAGGTAGCCCCTCCCCCTCAGTCTCACCTGACAGATGTAGCCCCTCCCCCTCAGTCTCACGTGACACAGGTATGCTGGCCAGGGTCCGTGAATTCAGATTAAGAGTGACCTCAGAGGTGAACGTTAACTCTTGCTGTACTGTGATGCTCCGTATTGTCCTCCATGCAAAGGACCCATCCTGCTCCGTCAGACCAACCAGTGGGTCCCTGTGTGGGATATGGGTCCTGCCTGGCTCTCCTGGACCTTTAGGAGGGCTGGAGGTAAGATGAGTGGGCTCAAAGGGAGGGAGGAGCAGGGTTCTGGGGAGGGATGAGTTTGTCTGTGGTTCTGTGGATGAATGTGTCTGTGGTTCTGTGGATGAGTGTGTCTGTTGGTCTGTGGATGAGTGTGTCTGTTGGTCTGTGGATGAGTGTGTCTGTTGGTCTGTGGATGAGTGTGTCTGTTGATCAGTGGATGTGTGTGTCTGTTGGTCTGTGGATGAGTGTGTCGTTTGGTCTGTGGATGAGTGTGTCTGTTGGTCTGTGATTGACTTTGTCTGTTGGTCTGTGGATGAGTGTGTCTGTTGGTCTGTGATTGACTGTGTCTGTTGATCTGTGGATGTGTGTGTCTGTTGGTCTGAGGATGAGTCTGTCTGTTGGCTTGTGGGTGAGACTGGGTCAGTGTGGGTAACACGTGTGTTATCAATTCTCTGAAGGTTGGGTGGAGAGTGATTGTCAGTGTGTGTATCAGTGTGTGTGTCTGAGTGTGTGTCAGTCTGGGTGTTGTTGTGGGTGTTCAGTCCGGCAGGGTCGTAACCCATAGTGACGTGTTTAACAGGTTGACGAGGCCCAGATGTATCCGCTCCATTGTCTGGTTCTTCCTCAGGAAGCAGGGGGACTTCCCTATCGGCCTGCCCAGCCACAGTGAGCTCTGCTTGGGGAAAGGAGGGGGCTGACAGCCTCTGAAGGGGGCTACTGGAACCAGGGGTCAGGCCCAACTTTGAATCACCCACAAAGCTTGTGGAGTATCGACCGCTGTCCCTCTCTGTCCTCCCTCCCCTCCCCCCCCTCCCTCCCCCCTGAGTAGTCTGGGCCAAGCTGGATCTGGTGTCGTTCTTGAGAGTTTTGTTGCTGTTGAGATTTTTGGATTTTAGTTGTAAAGACACACCCGTCAGAGGGCCTTGACGCTCCAGAGGATTCCATTCTGCTTCCTGACCTAGAAAACACACGGTCGGACACACACACACACACACACACACACACACGTGGTTAAGAGTGGAAACACTAACACACTCTTTGCTCATGTTAGGAACAATACAGTTACCAGGGTAGCATAGTAGGACCAGCCCTGTAGAACATTCAAAACACATTATTACAGCAATAACCCAGAACCTGTTGTTGGTCAATAACACTATAGAACCCGAATCCCCCAGAGTGCATTGCTGTTTGTCAGTAACCCACTAGAACCTTGTTCTCCAGACTGCACTGCTGTTAGCAAAGATATCCTGTAATATATTCCATATAAAACTACTGTAAACATATGTATTCCATATAAAACTACTGTAAACATATGTATTTCATATAAAACTACTGTAAACATATGTATTCCATATAAAACTACTGTAAACATATGTATTTCATATAAAACTACTGTAAACATATGTATTCCATATAAAACTACTGTAAACATGTGTATTCCATATAAAACTACTGTAAACATATGTATTCCATATAAAACTACTGTAAACATGTGTATTCCATATAGATGACATTGACCAGGGTTCATTGTGCATATTAAATGTAAAGGGAGCAGGGTGTTATTTAGGTTTATGCATAAAGAACAGGCTGTTATTTAGGGTTCTGTATAGAGAACAAGGTGTTATTTAGGGTTCTGTATAGAGAACAAGGTGTTATTTAGGGTTCTGTATAGAGAACAAGGTGTTATTTAGGTTTATGCATAAAGAACAGGCTGTTATTTAGGGTTCTGTATAGAGAACAAGGTGTTATTTAGGGTTCTGTATAGAGAACAATGTGTTATTTAGGGTTCTGTACAGGAAATGTTATCTAAACACTAAAACATGAGACCTGATTAAACTGATTAAACTATACATCTACACACAAAATAAAATAATGTCATAGACTAATAAAAACAGACAATCAATGTCACTCCCTTAAAACAACACAATGGAACACAGATATTACATTTACTGGGTTAATATCCTGGTGCTGTAAACACCACAGAAAAAACTGTAGGTCGGACGCTGACACATTCAAACAGAGAAACCAACTACACAAAAACTAAATGTTGTGAACAATCTGAACATCTTAAGAGTTTAAGTACTGACAGTCTGTACCTAAATCACTGCACCCGAGCATCCACTCACTCATGTTATTTCCTACCTGTGATTAAGATAATGAGAAGCAGAATTATTTGGAGCCGCATCTTGTGTCAGTAAACATTTTAGTGACAGTTGCTCATCTGGTATCTGCAGACATTTCATTGGCAGTTGCTCGTCTTATGTCTGTAGCTGTTTCAGTGACAGGGGGTTCAGAAACCCCATGCACAGACGCAGGTCAGAGTTCAGGGGGGATCCGTGTATAATCGTGACCAGGATCTCTAATCCTTCCAAGACGCGGACACACCAAGCCAAAAGAAAACCTCCTTTTCCCTTTTTTCTTCCTAGGCCACTATCAATGAACGCTACTGGCCCTTCTTCCAGCACCTCCTACCAAACGTCCTGGAGAGAAGAAGAAAAGCCTGGAATGTCCCTGCCCATTTTTTTCTCTCTCACTTACTCACCCCTCCCTCTCCCCCTCCTTCTCCCCCTCCCTCTCCCCTCACCCTCTCCCCTCACCCTCTCCCCTCTCCCCTCTCCCCTCACCCTCCCTCTCCCCCTCCCTCTCTAATAGAAACGGGTAACAAGACACACATGTATTTCCTTTGTGCAGGGGGCATGTGTGTGTGTGGGGGGGGGGGGGGGGGGTAAGAGAGAGTATAAGCATGTGTGTGTGTGTGGGGGGGTGAGAGAGAGTATAAGCGTGTGTGTGTGTGTGTGTGTGTGTGTGGATTAGAGAGAGTATAAGCATGTCTGTGTGTGGGGGGGGGTGAGAGAGAGGATGAGGGTAGCCATTGGACCTACATTAGGTCCTCGCGGCATTTCCTGTGTCATACAGGGAGAGACAGACAGACTTAGTGAGCTTGGCGGGGGGGCAGGCTGCTCTGCTTTAAAACGCTGAGCTGGAAACTGCTTTTAACGGGACAGAGGCAGATGAAGGAGTCGCTGCAGGTAATGAATTTGTTCAGACTGTTTTACCATTCCCATGAGGATGGGTTAGGGTTAAAGGAGATGAAAGAGTCGCGGTAAGTAATGAATTTGTTCAGACTGTTTTACCATTCCCATGAGGATGGGTTAGGGTTAAAGGAGATGAAGGAGTCGTGGTAAGTAATGAATTTGTTCAGACTGTTTTACCATTCCCATGAGGATGGGTTAGGGTTAAAGGAGATGAAGGAGTCGCTGCAGGTAATGACATTGTTCAGACTGTTTCAAACTACAGACATTGTTCAAACTACCATCCTCATTCACATGAGGATGGTGGTTCCTCATTACCGTCACAGCACCCAGAGGCTGTCCCAAATGACACCCTGTCCCTGTTTAGTGCACTGCTTCTGACCAGGACAGGGAGCCCTTTAGACAAACCTCATAGCCGTTAAAATCACACTTGATTTGGTCCCAATCCAACAACACATTATGTTGGCTTCATCACATCTTCCCTAAACCGCCATGTCATGCTAAGTGTGCTTCAGGAGGAGGTTAGTGTCCAGCTACACAGAACGGTGTACCGTGAAAAGAATGGGTTTTCATTTTCAGTTAGCTTCACATTCCAGTGTAGGTCTAACCCTTCAACTCGAGCAGCCCAGTAATAAGCACCAGTCAGCCAAAGACCAGGCGGGCCAAATCCAGCATCAATATTATTGTAGTACCGATGGATTTTCTTTTGAATTCACAACCGATGAGAATGTGTCCTCTCTCATGGATTGACGCTTCAGTATATGTCAGCTTAGAGTTTGGTGTTCGGACGTTGAATTAAGACGATGCTAAAACAACAACATACACTAGTTATTGGACTATACGTCCAATCTGGTTGCCAACCAGTTTTATAGGGTCATACTGGACGTGACTCACATGGTCCGATCTGCAAATATAACCGTCACAAGCCCAATGTTGGACTGAAATGTTTCAAGGTGTGTAGAACAGTAAAATGGCCCAAAACATATTCATATTCTTTGGAGTGCCAAAAACATAATCTACTAATAAATCCTCATATTCTGTATTATACATTGAAACACCTAATATTGTCAAACTGTTGTTCTGTCATACACCAGTTGAAATACCCCATGGTCCATACACCAGTTAAATGTAAAATAAATTAGAGTAAATGTTAATTAGATACCTTTACTGCTCTTAGAATCTTGGTTCTATGGACATTCTACAATACATCTACTGTATATTCTTGAATGGGATATGTGTGGGACATGATATTTATTATTATAAAACTATTATTATAGAATTTAGTTTTCAGAGTCAGGTGTTTGGTTGTGTTGTACAAGATAAAGACACAGGGCCAAAGATAAATAGAACATGGTCAAAGCCACATGGAAGGAAAACAGAGAAAATATTAGAATCCCGGCCTACAGTAAATCCGCAGACACGTTAAACATTCCTGTCAGCAGAAGGCGATGTGGATGGTTCATTTGATGCTTCCAATGTGTGACGTATAATCAAGGGGACGCGACGCTTGAAGAAGAACTGCTAGTATGCAACATTATTGCTTGTCAGCCAACATTACCGAAAGGTAAAGCTTTTAAGAAGCGTTCATGTAATTTAGCAACTGTGTTTTGAACGCATGTCCGTCGTCAAGTTAGTTTTCTTTTCTAATGACATATTTACGATCTTGTTATTAGTCAGCTTGCTGACTGGCTGAGTTGGAACTAATCCATTTGCTAATGGTAGCAAACAGGCTAACCTCAACATGAGCGCAATGAACTATTCTGCCCATGCTGAAGAAGAGGTCAGCTGGACAAATAAAGAGGGTCTTTGGCTGAATATTGTCGTGAAAGAAGAAGAGAAAGAACTTAGAGTGACAGAAGATGGAGGTAATGGGGACGCGGGTGAGAAAGAGGAAGTCGATTATGAAGTGAAGGAAGGTGAGATCACTGTTACACTGAAAGAAGAGGACGAGGAAGATGATGAGGAGCATGATTTGTTAAACGCCAGTAAGTGAGGGCTGTTTCACGCAAAAGTCACCACGAGCACCCACGTCTTTAAAACATAATTTCCAAATGAAGCCATTTCCCGAAGCATGTAATTGTTCTCGGTTAGAGGGGCAATTTATTTATATTTTTTTATAACCGCTTGTTAAACGGTCGCGCATGTGCTTGGACCAAGCCAAGACAGTTTAGTTTTTTTTTCATAGTGTGACAACAACTTAAAATACATTTTGACGGGTGCATTTTTTTTGTGTGTGTGATGATGACCCTGGTAACGAAGCCAACACCACTTGAGGAGAAATGAGGACTTAATGCCTTTCGCTAGTTTGATACTGATTATACTGTAGTAATCTGTCGCCTTTGCTAACAGGTACATTTTAAACAGAAACTAGCTGAAGAATTTCAGTGCAGGAAACACTGAAATAATACCAATAGGTAAGAACTCTACCAATCAACACAGCTGAGGTATAAACTCAACTCTACCAATCAGCACAGGGGCAGGTATGAACTCTACCAATCAGCACAGGGGCAGGTATGAACTCTACCAATCAGCACAGGGGCAGGTATGAACTCTACCAATCAGCACAGGGGCAGGTATGAACTCTACCAATCAGCACAGGGGCAGGTATGAACTCTACCAATCAGCACAGGGGCAGGTATGAACTCTACCAATCAGCACAGGGGCAGGTATGAACTCTACCAATCAGCACAGGGGCAGGTATGAACTCTACCAATCAGCACAGGGGCAGGTATGAACTCTACCAATCAGCACAGGGGCAGGTATGAACTCTACCAATCAGCACAGGGGCAGGTATGAACTCTACCAATCTGCACAGGGGCAGGTATGAACTCTACCAATCAGCACAGGGCCAGATATGAACTCTACCAATCAGCACACATGTAGTTATAAAGTCTACCCAGCAGCACAAGGCAGGTATAAACTCTACCAAGGCATACAGAGTCAAGGACACTGTATCTAGCCGCCCCACACAGGGCCACATTTTGACTTTACTGCGTGGCTGTAAGTTCCCCATCAGGATCCCCATCACCCCAAGGTCCCCATTAAGATCACTATCAACCCATGGTCCCCATCAATATCCCCATCACCCCATGGTCCCAATCAGTATCCCCATCACCCCAAGGTCCCCATCAGTATCCCCATCACCCCAAGGTCCCCATCACCCCATGGTCCCCATCAGTATCCCCATCACCCCAAGGTGCCCATCAAGATCACTTTCACCGTATGGTCCCCATCACCCCAAGGTCCCCATCAGTATCCCCATCACCCCAAGGTCCCCATCACCCCATGGTCCCCATCAGTATCCCCATCACCCCAAGGTCCCCATCAATATCACCATCACCCAAAGGTCCCCCAAGAAACTTCCATCTAGAAGCTCTAAGTCTGGTAGACCAGGGAAAAGAGCCTTTAATTAGGATGCTCTAATCCTGGTAGTCCAGGGAACTGAGACTTTAATTAGGAGGCTCTAATCCTGTTAGTCCAGGGAAAAGAGCCTTTAATTAGGAGGCTCTAATCCTGTTAGTCCAGGGAAAAGAGCCTTTAATTAGGAGGCTCTAATCCTGGTAGTCCAGGGAACAGAGACTTTAATTAGGAGGCTCTAATCCTGGTAGTCCAGGGAACAGAGACTTTAATTAGGAGGCTCTAATCCTGTTAGTCCAGGGAACAGAGACTTTAATTAGGAGGCTCTAATCCTGATAGGGCAGGGAAAAGAGACTTTCATTAGGAGGCTCTAATTGTGGTATACCAGGGAAAAGAGACTTTCATTAGGAGGCTCTAATCGTGGTATACCAGGGAACAGCCTACCAACCTAAGTAAAGCGGAGGTTCAGTCAATTACATTTATTTTATTTTGTATCCTTTTTTACATAAGCAGTTGTTACAAAGTGCTTATACAGATACCCAACCTAAAATCCCAAAGAGTAACAAGAACCCGATGCACAGGGTCTAGGAAATACTCCCTCATAGAATTAGAACCTAGAGAACAGCTGGATTCTGAGGGTTGAAGATTTTAAGAGTGCTTGATCTTTTTGGGGTTTTGTTGCTGCGTTTTTCTAACCTTTGTCATGAATTAATTATCTGACTTTGTCATTCACATAGAAGAGAGACATGACTGTTGTGGATCATCTGGGAAACCCCAACAACATCATGATGCTAACAAGCAAGAGACGCTCAAGAAACCCCAGCAGAAACACACAGGAAAGAAACTTCATCGCTGCTCTGACTGTGGGAAAAGTTTACTATCTGCAACAGACCTTAAAATCCACCTGAGAAGCCATACAGGAGAGAAACCTTATGGTTGCTCTCAGTGTGGAATTTGTTTTTCTAGATCACAATCATTGAAATCACACTTGACAATTCACACAGGAGAGAAACCATATAGCTGCTCTCAGTGTGGAATGAAATTCTCTAGATCGCAATCATTGAAATCTCACTTGAGAATTCATACAGGAGAGAAACCATATGTTTGTGATCAATGTGGGAAAGGTTTTGCTACATCAGGCCAGCTGAATTTACACCAGAGAACCCACACAGGAGAAAAACCTTGTAGCTGTGATGTGTGTGGGAAAAGCTTTACTAGATCAGATCAGCTGTTAGTCCACCAGCGAGTACACACTGGAGAGAAGCCTTACAGCTGCAATCAATGTGGGAAAAATTTTACAACACAAAGCAGCCTGAAGTCACACCTGAGAACTCACACAGGAGAGAAGCCTTGTAGCTGTGATCTTTGTGGAAAGAGATTCACCCAGTCAATACACCTGACTATACACAAGAGAACACACACAGGAGAGAAAGCATACCATTGTTCTGACTGTGGCAAACGCTTTGCTACCTCAACTGAACTGATAAAACACCAGAGAACACACACGGGAGAGAAACCCTACAGCTGTGATCAGTGTGGAAGGAGATTCACTCAGCTGGGTCACCTGACAACACACAAGCAAACACACACTGGAGAGAGGCCTTACCACTGTGCCAACTGTGGGAAGAGTTTTGTTAGGTCAGCTCATTTACGTTTACATCAGAGAACACACACTGGAGAGAAACCTTATAGCTGTGATCAATGTGGGAAGAGATACTCTGATTCAAGGGTTCTCATGAAACATCAGAAAATACACACAGGCAATCCTGCGAGTCTTGAATGATCCCTAACACATGAACTGAGTAGTATGAAGCAGTTGTACAAAGAAAGTCATAAAAGGAAGGTCATTAAAAAATAAATTAAGGTGTATGGCTGCACTGTTGTAGGTACATGTAAAATAGCTTTTCTATAACAGACTACAAACATTATATTGAAACAATCAGTAGTAATTAGCAATTTAACTACATTTTGCTGTAGCTTGGTGGTAGTTCAACTGGACTAAAATCTCTGTAATGTTTCAGTTGTTACGTTTTGCAATGCTGTGGTCTAGCCAGGTAGGTAATAATAAAGATGATAATTAAGTAGGTTTTTATTTATGTGTACAAGGTGACAGATAAGCATGTGTCAAATGGAAGTGTTTTTTTTGCACTTATTTAAGTCAACTGTAACTAGCTTTAGAGTAGCTTAACTCCTTCCTGTTTGAAGTGTTTGGTAGTTTGGTGAACTATATTTTTGTGAATGGTTTCCCCAACACTGACAATGAGTGATATTTTTTTATTAAAGCATTTTTGTATAATAAATGTATTCTTATAATTTCCTTAATTTTGCATCATTGCTAAAGACATGCGCTGCTAGTGGGGTCAGTTGTACTGAATTCTTGTTCAACAAACAGAAGGATGATATTGGCTAAACTTGTAGCTAAATTAAGCTTTCAGCTCCAGCTTGCTAATATTAGTCAACTTACATTACACGGCTAACACATTGACTTTAAACTTGATAATGCTATGTTAACTAACATCATACCACAAACAAAATCACTTTAAACTTGATAATGCTATGTTAACTAACATCATACCACAAACAAAATCACTTTAAACTTGACAATGCTATGTTAACTAACATCATACCACAAACAAAATCACTTTAAACTTGACAATGCTATGTTAACTAACATCATACCACAAACAAAATCACTTTAAACTTGATAATGCTATGTTAACTAACATCATACCACAAACAAAATCACTTTAAACTTGACAATGCTATGTTAACTAACATCATACCACAAACAAAATCACTTTAAACTTGACAATGCTATGTTAACTAACATCATACCACAAACAAAATCACTTTAAACTTGACAATGCTATGTTAACTAACATCATACCACAAACAAAATCACTTTAAACTTGATAATGCTATGTTAACTAACATCATACCACAAACAAAATCACTTTAAACTTGATAATGCTATGTTAACTAACATCATACCACAAACAAAATCACTTTAAACTTGACAATGCTATGTTAACTAACATCATACCACAAACAAAATCACTTTAAACTTGACAATGCTATGTTAACTAACATCATACCACAAACAAAATCACTTTAAACTTGATAATGCTATGTTAACTAACATCATACCACAAACAAAATCACTTTAAACTTGACAATGCTATGTTAACTAACATCATACTACAAACAAAATCACTTTAAACTTGACAATGCTATGTTAACTAACATCATACCACAAACAAAATCACTTTAAACTTGATAATGCTATGTTCTATATCCTGAAGCTTTGCCCATAGATGCTTCGCTCATATTGGTTTACCCCTCTGCAAATAGGCAGTCACTGAAAATGTAAATATGCAAATCACACCTCTCATGGCCATCTGCCCCATCGCTATAAAAGAGGTCGTCATACTCTGCTCTCTCTCCCTTTTTTCTTCACGATAATGGTTTAACATGCAGTCTTCATTGATTTCCAACAAGCCAAGGATGGCTTCACCTCCTTCAACCGCGGGAGTCTCTGCTAGCCGGCGCCCGGCCTTCGAGGAGCCAGTGTGCACCTCCTGTGCCGTCCTCCCTTTACTGGTGAGGATGGACAGGCTGGCATATTTCGCTGAGGAGGTCCCTCTCTCTGACGTCCTCTCTCCTCTCCGAGGAGGACTCCTTCCAGGAGTCGGGGTCGGAGGCTGAGGGGTCGGCTCCGCCCACCTCTGGAACTGTTCTCCCTCGCTCGGCTGAGCGGGTGCGGAGTTGTTCCGACTCTTCCTCTTCGGAGGAGGAGGTCGCCCCCCGAAGGACCGGAGTGTCGACCCCCCGGCAGTGAAGCAGGACTTCTTCGCTGCCATCTCCCTTCATGACCCGGGGCCCGGTCAACTCCCACCTGGCCTTCACCACGGTGGAGGGACGGCTGGAGACGCTGAGCAGGGGCACCCCGCCCCAGGACCCCGCCCTGGCGACTTCCCTGGTCCCGGGCCTGAGCACCTGGAGCGACATTGCTCCAGGTGTAGATTTAGTGAGCGGTCTTCCTGCCCTCAGTCTCTGGCGGAGCGCGGTGGTCTCCAACTCCATAAGTCTGTGGCTTCCCTGCCTGCTGCCGCTGGGGTGGCTGGCGGGTGTGGGAGCCCGGGCAGGGTTCTGTTGGGCGAGGAGGAGTTTTCCGCTCGCCCAGCTGAGATATCAGGCCGGCTGTACTCGGCTTCGCCCCCTGCTGGAGCCTCTATCTCCATGGTTACAGCTATAATGGATAGGGAGATTGACAGCTCGGCCCAGGTGACGCATGCATCTTCCTCTCCCTTGGCTGTTTGCAGACGGCCCCCCCCTGCGGCGGTCAGGGGCCGAGGAGGCAGTCAATGGCTGGCCACAGCTCCACAGCTGCGTGCTCGCCTGCTCTCTCTGTTTAACTCAGAGTGGCGTCGGCTATGCACACTGCCGGCTGGTTGGACGAGACACTGAAGAAGGGTTATGCACACCCCTCTGACTGAGTACGACCGGCACGTTCCGCCCCAGCACGTGAGGGACACGTCTGTAAACACCGGGACCCGAACCGAAACTCTGCCCATGGGAACCCCACGTAGCAGAGTGCGCGGGTCTCCCCAGGACCATTTTCCCCCTCAAAGATTTCAGTTTGTTTTTCAATTGAATTGTTCATGTTAAAGGTCACATTAAAGAATTCTGACATGATTTATCTTTGTCTCATTCTTTTACATCACAAGAACCTGGCATTTTAACTGGGGTGTGTAGACTTTTTATATCCATTGTATGCTGCCATCCAGATTACATCTTTTTCAGGGAAGGCCTTGCTTATTTCCACAAGACCAGAGGTCTCAAACCGGTTCCACTGAGGGCCATGTGTCTGCAGGTTTTTGGGTTTTCCTTTAAATTGGTTCCCAGTTCAGACCTAAACAACCAGGTGAGGGTAGAACCTAACCAATTAGTGACCTAATTAATTAATCAAGTACAAGGTGAGAGCAAAAACCTGCAGACACTCGGCCCTCCGTGGAACCGGTTTGACACCTCTGAGCAAGACAATGCAAAACCACATTCTGCAATTATTACTACTCTGCCATGGATTTGTGGAGACCTTTTTTAGGAAATAATGTATTACGCATTAAAAAGTAAATGTATTGTGAATTATTCAGATCACTCATAATAAATCCCAGTCTTAAAAAAAAATATATATATATATTTAAATGTGAATTGATTGTAGATTTTATCTGATGATTTTAATGTATAATTTCGTCTGAAAACGTTTTACGTTTTACTGCGTTACACCTTATTTTTACAGTCTATGCGTTACACACGGTAGTCAGTAGAGGACGAGGTTGATACCGGAGTGAGGGCACCGCTACCAGTGTGACGTATAATCTAGTGGACTAGACGTTCCTTCAAAAACAACAACTTCCGCAGAACCACCTCGGGCTTTGCTAGTCGAGGCAGTACAGAATTTAAAGGCTTTCGTGTACGTAACCTATTGTGTTACTCTGACCCATTTAATTATTTATTTCGTTTATTTAATTTTCTATTTACGTTGTTATTAGTCAGCTGGTCAAATTAGCACTAACTAGCTAACATCCCGGGACCATGAACTACACTCCCCCTGCTAAAGAAGAGGTCTGCTGGGCGTTGAAAGACGACCTGGGACTGAACATAGTCAAAGAGGAGAAGGAAGAGGAGGCTGTGACTGTAAAAATGGAAACGGGTGAGGTTTTTTCACCGAAAGAAGAGGAAGCCCTGTTCAGGGTGAAAGAGGAGGGTGACGCGGAAATTACTTTTAAATTGAAAAAAGAGGAAAATGATACGGCACACCTGATTAACACCGGTGAGTAACGACACAAAACTAAACACGAGGGGAACAGTTTGTTTTTAAAGGGTAGGGAGAATCTAACGTTTTCATTAGAAGCCACACGCATCTAAAGTTCTAATGCAAACCTACATCTCGCTTTTCCGAAAATTCCCAAAGTCATAAGGTACACGTGTAAGCAGTGTGAAGTAACCAAGATAACAGTCAGAACTTCCATTACTATGTAAATTCTGACCAGTCTATTGCAATGCATATAATGTTCAAATTAAATTAAATGGTACGCAATCATCACCGCTAATCTAAATAATGTGTTCAGCCATCGCGCCAGTTTTCTATGCAAGTCTGTTATAGTATAAACTGAAAATAGGTTTGCTAGCCCGGGATTACTCCACCAGGGAATATCAACTCAAAGTTGAAAAAATGCGCTTGCATTGCCAGGATTGTGGGTTTGATTCCCAACGGGGACTGTGATAGAAATCTAAAGTCAGAACTCTTTAAGGCAGGTAAGGCAGAGATCCAATTACTCTTTAACACAATAACAGTTTTATGTATATTTGCAAATGGAGACTGAAAGACACTAACACAAGATCAATCTGTGGACATTTTCAATTAGGGGTGTACTCACTTTTGTTGCCAGCGGTTTAGACATTAATGGCTGTGTGTTGAGTTATTTTTTACAAGCTGTACACTCACTACTTAGCATTGTAGCAAAGTGTAATTTCTTCATTGTTGTCATATGAACAGATATATTCAAATATTTACAAAAATGTGAGGGGTGTACTCACTTTCGTGAGATACTTTATGTGAACAGTGACAGACACAGGACACTATACACTCACCTAAAGGATTATTAGGAACACCATACTAATACTGTGTTTGACCCCCTTTTGCCTTCAGAACTGACTTAATTCTACCTGGCATTGATTCAACAAGGTGCTGAAAGCATTCTTTAGAAATGTTGGCCCATATTGATAGGATAGCATCTTGCAGTTGATGGAGATTTGTGGGATGCACATCCAGAGCACAAAGCTCCCGTTCCACCACATCCCAAAGATGCTCTATTGGGTTGAGATCTGGAGACTGTGGGCGCCATTTCAGTACAGTGAACTCATTGTCATGTTCAAGAAACCAATTTGAAATGATTCAAGCTTTGTGACATGGTGCATTATCCTGCTGGAAGTAGCCATCAGAGGATGGGTACATGGTGGTCATAAAGGGATGGACATGGTCAGAAACAATGCTCAGGTAGACCGTGGCATTTAAACGATGCTCAATTGGCCTCAAGGTTGTGCGTGTTGTGGCTTCACAAATGCTTTGCTGCACACCTCGGTTGTAACGAGTGGTTATTTCAGTCAAAGTTGCTCTTCTATCAGCTTGAATCAGTCGGCCCATTCTCCTCTGACCTCTAGCATCAACAAGGCATTTTCGCCCACAGGACTGCCGCAGACTAGATGTTTTTCCCTTTTTACACCATTCTTTGTAAACCTTAGAAATGCTTGTGCGTGAAAATTCCAGTAACTGAGCAGATTGTGAAATACTCAGACCGGCCCGCCTGGCACCAACAACCATGCCACGCTCAAAATTGCTTAAATCACCTTTCTTTCCCATTCTGACATTCAGTTTGGAGTTGAGGAGATTGTCTTGGCCAGGACCACACCCCTAAATGCATTGAAGCAACTGCCATGTGATTGGTTGATTAGATAATTGCATTAATGAGAAATTGAACAGGTGTTCCTAATAATCCTTTAGGTGAGTGTATATATTAACAGTGACAGGCACAGGACAACTGTGTATATATATCAACAGTAACAGCTGATGAACTTTCAAACAAATAGAAATATTGGCACATCAGAAGCTAGGTGGGCTGAAACGCTAGCTTGGCGATGCTCGCTTATGTTACCTGTCGATGTACAGGCGATGCTCGCTTATGTTACCTGTCGATGTACAGGCGATGCTCGCTTATGTTACCTGTCGATGTACAGGCAATGCTCGCTTATGTTACCTGTCGATGTACAGGCGATGCTCGCTTATGTTACCTGTCGATGTACAGGCGATGCTCGCTTATGTTACCTGTCAATGTACAGGCGATGCTCGCTTATGTTACCTGTCAATGTACAGGCGATGCTCGCTTATGTTACCTGTCGATGTACAGGCGATGCTCGCTTATGTTACCTGTCGATGTACAGGCGATGCTCGCTTATGTTGAATAATAATTAATGGCCGTCAACAACTGGTTTGCGGAGAACACGGTTGTTTGTTGTTTTCCGTAATTTATATCATGCAATATGGAGTAATGTATGAAATGTTTCAATGTAATAATGTGTATAATATACAGCCCTGGAAAATAATAAGAGACAACTGCACCTTTTTCTTTCCTTTCCAAATAAAGTTGAAAAGGAAAGTTTTGAGTGAGGAACAGAAACTTTCAATTTGCTATGGTCTCTTAATTTTAACACTTCTGTTCCTCACTCAAAACCTTCCTTTTTTCTTTTGAGCTAGGCACCAAACCATTAATCCGTTAATCGTTTATTAACAAAGTTAACATTTTCGTTAACGATTTAACGTTAGAGTTAACTGCATGACAATCATTATCGGACTAATTTACTTCCGTTACATTTAAATTGTGTTAACTCAAGTCCGCTAACCCAAAAACGGAATAAATATACATTTTAAAAACCTCTAGAGTCTAAGCCAAATTTAGTTTCAGTCCGGAGTAAGGAACGAGACCAACTCCAATGCTTGCTGGGCTGAAAACCTAGAGGCCATTTTCAGTCTAAAATGTATTTCTCAGTAGTAAGATTGCACGCTAGTCTCAAGGTTTCAGTATGAAGGTCAAGAGTGAAAAAAACACTCAGGAACCTTATTATTACTTGCTACTCGCAAGCAGCTATTTGTGTTTAGTAAACATCATCTGTAATTGTCCAACAAAGAATGACTCTCTAGTATCTGTGAAATGGATTGGCTGTTCATTGTTGGGGCGAGACCTTCAAAAAATGGAGTAACGTCAACGTCACTTTACTTCGCCTGGTCTTGACAGAAAAGGACAATTGGAATGTCATTTGACTCAAGAAGTAAGGTACATTTTATAAAATTTAGCTTCTAGAATGTACAGTTACAAAGTTCTTGGAAAAATATTACATAAGCTCCATTGGCATGCAGGGATCACGCTCAACTCTGAAAGTTTCTATTATTATCTATTCTGTTATGATCGTGGCATCTCAAGAATCTGCTGAAATCGCCACTGGACATCAACAGGAACAGGCTCAGAACCCCTGGCCCCACCTGGACATGACTTGTTGAAGTCAAAGGAAGAAGACAAGTTGATTTTCAATTGCAATCTGTGCCAATCAAGGGGCACATGACAAGCCTCAACAACCTCAAGCAGCACATCAAGAGGACCCACCCAGCCAAGTTCACACAGATTGAGGAGAAGGTCAAGGCATGTTCCTGTCATGGAAAAGCAGAGCAGAGGTTTTCTTCTGGTTCCAGCAGCACTTCGGTGTCGCTGGAACCAGAAGTTTGTTTTTACTTCCCTCTGCCAAGAAAGCACACCAGAAAACCATTGGCAAGTCCTTTGGCATCAATGCTACTGGCAGTGGCGTACCCCAGGCTGCTGATGATCAAAGGATTGTGGGCCTGTTCGTAGCCAACATGCTGCTACTCCATGTAGCAGAGTCTTACACGTTTGAGAGGCTTATCAAGAGCAGGAGCTCCATGTCATGGAGGACACCGTGCGGGCGAAATGTTAGTATGCATACTGACATGAAGCATTACTTGATCAGGTAATTTGTCATATTTATAATTATATTCCTATAATTTAAATGTTACCTTTTACCTTTTTACCTATTTTAAATTTCAAACACCACAGCTGACTGCTGGTCTGCCCACAAACAAAGCTACCTGGGCATGACTGTCCACTGGTTGTCATGACTGTCCACTGGTTGTCATGACTGTCCACTGGTTGTCATGACTGTCCACTGGTTGTCATGACTGTCCACTGGTTGTCATGACTGTCCACTGGTTGTCATGACTGTCCACTGGTTGTCATGACTGTCCACTGGTTGGACCCCAACACCAGGCAGAGGCAGCAAGCAGTTGTGTGCATCAGACTGACAGGCCATCACACCTATGATGTTGCTGACCTTGACTGACAGGCCATCACACCTATGATGTTGCTGACCTTGACTGACAGGCCATCACACCTATGATGTTGCTGACCATGGTCAACGTCCACTATGAATTCCACATTCAGAACAAAATCACCAGGTTAGATAGTTGACGATGTTATTATTATTATTACTATTATATTAAAATCAGATGATTTGTCTTCGTTCTATGAACAATTTGTATTAGAACATGAGTTCAGGTGGGCCACACGCCTCAGCAAACAAAGGGTAGGAGAGTTACTCAACAGAAGAACTAGACTCTGGGGTGATGCCAGCTGGGCATCGCAACGTCAGTCATTTTTGTTTAAACATACACTATTATGGATTAAAACATTGACACAGTGATTCCTGCCTGTTTTGTTGAGTGCTCCAACTACTCTTTGCCTCGTACTAGGCCTTTCTAGGACTTTACCATGGCAAGTTATTTTGTTGTGTCAGAATTTTGTGTCATTTTGTAAAATAAATTGTAGATTACAATTTAATGTAATTTATAAATAGAAATAATGTTCAATTAATGTAATTTTATCAACAACTTTGAATGTCTTTCTATTTCAGGATCACCACAGACAATGGCAGCAACTTTGTGAAAGCCTTTGTCTAGTTTGGGGCAGCAACTGACACCCTGCCAGTGGCAAAGGGGGCAATGAGTCAGCAACAACAAGGAGGATCAGGACGACGTCTTCAGTGCTAAAGACGCAGAAGGAGCCATGTGTTCCTCAAGGCCCAAAACCAGGACAAGACCCGACTGAAGACAGAAAACATGGCCAAGACCCGACTGAAGACAGAAAGCATGGCCGGAGACCCGGCCGGAGACCGAGGACCCGGCCGGAGACCGAGGACACGGCCGGAGACCGAGGACACGGCCAAGACTCGGCTGGAGACAGAGGACCCGGCTGGAGACAGAGGACCCGGCTCGACCAACTCCAAGGACTTGCTGACAGATGCGGCCTTCTTGGGTGAGTGTTGGTGGACTTGTTCATCCAGTTCAACACAGTCAGCCCCTCCAGTGCTGCAGTGGAGCGTTTGTTCTCTGGGGGCCAATAGATCATCTGATGAAAACTTTGAAATGATAATAATGTTGGAAACACACATCTGATGGACAAAATGGAGAACGAAAGGAGAGATATTTCATTATGTAAATTTATCGTGTTTTTATGAAAATATAATTATTTCTTTCAGCCCCTTTATCAATAAAAATATTTTAGTTTGATACTAATCATTTAAGTTTTTTTACTTTTTCAAATATTTTTGCCCTTCTCCTGCTCTAAAACATAACAATATTTTGGGGAATAGGGAGTGTGGCGGTGGGGTGGAATAATATGGTCCTATTGGTTGTCTGGTAACATATGACTCAGATGTTCTCCGTTGTCGATCTCTGAACAGCCCAATAAGTTTGATCACCATTCCACTTTCTTTGTTAACAAGAGAAGAACTGTCTTTCCCAAGGAAAAAACTGTAAGTCTTTAAGTTCTACCATTCAAGAGAAATTAGGCACTATGTCAACTTGAAGACTGTAGTCGCCAATCTACATAAAACTATGAAATCAAACTTCTTTTTTTTTTTTTTACTGTAAAGCAAAAAGCTATAGTTTTGGGGATCTAATGCAAGCCCTTCAAAATACCCCAAAAAAGGCATATTATTCACACTTTGTTAGATGTTTATAGGTGTTTTTAAGGGCAAATAACTTTTTGTTATAATAAAAATATACGTTAACTTTTATCGCTAACTTCCGTTACATTTTTAACAATTTAAGTGATTAACACTTATCAAGATAAACTTTTTGATTAACTGTGCCCAGCTAATGTATGTATGTACTATATCCATGTATGTAGTAATGTCTATGTAATATAATGTTATGTGTGCATGTAATATTATTTAATATATTTTTGGGTCTATGTGATATGTCACATATTAATGCGTGTATGTCATCTTATGTCATGTCATTAGGTCTTCCCTTGAATCTGTGTCAGGGACCAATGTCTACCATGTTTCTATGGTGAACATGCAGCCCTGCAGAATATCATTGATCTCTTGTTTACAGTGTGTTGCAAAAAGTATGGATGTTTTCCCATTTAATATTGTAACAATCCAGGACGAAATATATATTTTTTTCTTTCTACACAAGTATTACACAATGTTAATGTTGGATGAAATGTGACCTTTTCTTAAAAAGACTTCTTGCTCACTTCACTTATTCATTTTGAAAGACAATTAAAAATAAGCATTGTCATTTACACAGGAGAGAGATGGGACTATCCTGGATCCTCTGGGGAACCTCAACAACATCATGACGCTGACAAGACAGAGAAGAGTCTCTCCAGATCAGAACACCTCAAGAAACACCAGCAGAAACCCAGAGGGAGGAAACCTCACTGTTGTCCTGACTGTGGAAAGAGCTTTATTTTTTTATCAGAACTTAAAATACACCAGAGAATTCATACAGGAGAGAAACCTTACAACTGCTCTCAGTGTGGAATGAATTTTTCTAGATCACAGTCATTGAAATTACACCTGAGAATTCACACAGGAAAGAAACCATATGGCTGTGATCTTTGTGGAAAGAGATTCACTCAGTTAGGGCACCTGACTGAACACAAGAGAATACACACAGGAGAGAAAGCATATGCGTGCTCTGTCTGTTGCAAGAGCTTTGCTACCTCATTTGGACTATTATCACACCAACGGACACACACAGGTGAGAAGCCATATAACTGTGGTCAATGTGGGAAGCGATTTTCTCATAGGGGATCCCTCGCTTCACATCAGAGAACTCACACTGGAGAGAAACCATATAGCTGTGATGTTTGTGGGAGTAGTTTTACTACATCAGACCAGCTGGTAATACACCAGAGAAGACACACAGGAGAGAAACCTTTCCACTGTTCTGATTGTGGGAAGAGCTTTACTACCTCATTTGGACTGATATCCCACCAGCGGACACACACTGGTGAGAGGCCTTATAGCTGTGATCGGTGTGGGAGAAGATTCACTCAGTTGGGACACATGACTAGACACCAGAGAACTCACACAGGAGAGAAACCATATGGCTGTGATCAATGTGGGAAGAGATTTTCTCAAAGTGGATCTCTGGCTTCACACCTAAGAACTCACACAGGCGAGAAACCTTATAGCTGTGATCAATGTGGGAAGAAATACTCTAACTCAAGGCCTCTGGTTAAACACAAACAATTACACACAAGAGATCCACAAAGTGTGGATCATAGAGATGATTAGAGAACATCTCTGATAAAACCTGAGGTTATGTATTTAACCATTGTAACAAATCATTCATAGAGCACTTTTATTGCAACACTAATTATATTTGTCAAGCCTGTAATCTAAATTGTAGTAGATTACTGTATGACACTATTTCAAAGGCACAGTAGGCCTGTTGCACAGGCAATATAGGAATGTGATTTATTCAGTTTGTAAAGTATTTGTATTGTGAATGCAGAACCTTGTTGGGTTACATGGGAAGGGTTGAGAAAGTTAAGATTAATGATTGACTGTAATTGAGTGTTAAAAGGAATCAGTCTGAATGGTCTAAAGGATCGATTTGTGATCTGATAATGACTCCCCTTTGTAAAGTACAACACACAATGCATGATGTCACTTAAAGACAGGCCATGGTGACGGAATCTGATTGGTTTGTTTCAGTTTTTTTGTAAAGATGTTTTTTCTAAATGACCAAACCAAGTAGCTACATTAAACTAGTTGACTTGAATATACTTTTCTATCATTCCGTCCTCTTGGTATTAGCTTAAACAAGTCAAACTATTGGCCAAAATGTGTTGTGAAGCTTCAAGACTAATTTGGTCTGAATGCAAACAGAATTAAACTGTGACATGAACTAACATGGCAAAAGTACATCTGGCTCGATAGCAGAGGTAAGTTGGCAATAATCAGAGAAGAAAATGTGCATCCATCTGCTTTCGGGTACAAAACTAGAAAGATGTTTTTTATTTCGGTAAGAGTGTAGGCCCCAATGGTGATTTAATGTACAATGAAACCTGACCTCTGGTGCTGTAATTTCACTTTTCTCTGTGGCAAAATGTCATGAAGCTGTTCCAGAATCTGAGTTATTCAAGCGAACCTCAGGCAGTGGGTGGATCGGCTGATGACTGGAACTTAAATGGCCCTTAAACTTGACGCTTAATTGCAACAAACTGCTTGAAAAACACAGAGCTGCTAACTGGTCAATGCATCCACTGAATCGTAGAACCTACATGTACATGTCTTGCTGCATAGTGTAGTGTCATGTTTAATTCCTGTATGTTTATTTTGTACATTATCATTGTGGCTCAACGTGTTGTCCTGCCCTCTTGCAACTTTGTCCAAGTCATTGAAAATTGCCATTGTTTATAAACTCACTTGAATAACTGTGAAATTAAATGAATAAACATGTCTTCAGCATGTTGAAAATGTCAGTTTGTCTGCACTTTGTTGTAGCACTGATTTGATCAATGAAACAATTATTTAAGCAGATTGCGATGCGAGTCTTTTACGCCTTGCTACTTTAGAGTGACGTATAATCAACTGGATGAAATTCTTGTTTATTACTGTATTTGGGGACTTCCACAACACCTACGCAGCCTTCTCGGTAGCTGGTTGGCCATCAAAGCTTAAATAGTAATGTTTTAAACCTGCGTCCGTCGTGTAACAAGTTAACACAATGAATGTCATGTACGTTGTTGTTAGTCCGCTAGCTGACTATTATGCAATAGCATAAACGCTAATGATAGCAAGTTAGCATCCCAGAACATGAGGTCACTGAACTATTCTCCCAGCACTAAAAAGCAGGTCTGCTGGACACAGAAACAGGGTCTGTGGTTGAACATTTTCGTAAAAGAAGAGAGAGACGTTACGGTGACAGAAGATGGTTTTCGAGTGAAAGAGGATGATGTCGTTTTGGTAGTGAAGGAGGAAGAGAAGATTCCTGTCACACTGAAAGAAGAGGATGATGCCGTTATGGTAGTGATGAGGAAGAGAAGATTACTGTCACACTGAAAGAAGAGGATGATGCCGTTATGGTACTGAAGGAGGAAGAGAAGATTACTGTCACACTGAAAGAAGAGGATGATGCCATTATGGTAGTGATGAGGAAGAGAAGATTACTGTCACACTGAAAGAAGAGGATGATGCCGTTATGGTAGTGATGAGGAAGAGAAGATTACTGTCACACTGAAAGAAAAGACAGAGGAAGAGCGAGTAGATTTGGTTAAGACCAGTAAGTTATATCTTTAAAACATTCTCTGTAGTTGCTGTGTAGTTTTGAAGGGGCATTCATTTGCATTTATATTTTTGTAATTTAGTGGACACTTGTCCAGGGCAACATATAGTTGCATTTGTAATAAGACATCCACACCACTCAGTAGAAGTAATGCGATGTGAAGCGATGTCCTGCCTGAGGGAAGGAGGAGGGACGTCGACGTAAGGTGGCAACCTTCTATTTGCCTTGTTCCTCTCCCGTCCTCCCCCCTCTAACTCAGGCTTATTTATTGTCCATTTGTCCCTGACTAACTGCAAACATATGCATTGGATTATGAGGGATCTTAATATTGTATTGTCTGTGTTAGCTACTAGGAGGGATCTTAATGTTAACTACAGTTAACTCTTCTTTGTTCCATTGACGTAATCAGGTAAATGTCAGAGCAGTAGAGCATCATGTTAGGCTACTTTCCTACATTAATTTAACAACCCATGGCTGCTTATGCACTTTCAAGTTAATTCTCTTGGCACCTGAAGGATATTTAGTCTACATAAATTCTATAAATATATTGCTTAGGTAGCTTGATGTTAAGATTTATAGTGATATTGTGTTTATGTGAAAATAGACAGACCGTTGCATGACTCAAGGCACAGGGTTTTCCCTGCGTGTTAGTAGGTGTTTGTGATACTGGTTCAGGTTGTCACATGGCCATGCAACTGCCATCTATAACAGCCTGCTGATTAAACACTTGACTAGTCCACTGAATGGGGTCAGCCCTAGTTCCATCCTCCACAAGGATTTCATGATCTGATGATCCACAAGACTTCCTGTTTGGACTCCCCTGAATCTATTGGAATTCGTTGCTATGAGACACGGTTGATAGGGTTGGATGTTTGTAAAAGCATTTGAACATTCACTACTTTGACAGTCTGACCTTCTCGTTCATACAGGAGAGCGTTGTGACTATCCTGGAACCTCAGAGGAGCCTCAACGACACCAAGATCCTGACAAAGTAGGAAGGACCCTCTCCAGATCAGATGATGCAGATGAGTCTGGTGAGAAGCCTTACAGCTGTGATGAGTGTGGGAGGAGATTCACTCATTTTGGACACCTGACTACACACCAGAGAATACACAAAGGAGAGAAACCCTACAGCTGTGGTCAATGTGGAAGAAGGTTCACGCAATTAGCGCACCTGACTACACACCAGAGAATACACACAGGAGAGAAACCTTATAGCTGTGCTCAATGTGGGAGGAGATTCACTCATTTGATGACTTTGACTGAACACCAGAGAATACACACTGGAGAAAAACCTTATAGCTGTGATGTTTGTGGGAGTAGTTTTACTACATCAAACCAGCTTGTAGTACACCAGAGAACACACACAGGAGAAAAACCATTCCACTGTTCTGATTGTGGGAAGAGCTTTACTACCTCATTTGGACTGATATCCCACCAGCGGACACACACTGGTGAGAGGCCTTATAGCTGTGATCGGTGTGGGAGAAGATTCACTCAGTTGGGACACATGACTAGACACCAGAGAACTCACACAGGAGAGAAACCATATGGCTGTGATCAATGTGGGAAGAGATTTTCTCAAAGTGGATCTCTGGCTTCACACCTAAGAACTCACACAGGCGAGAAACCTTATAGCTGTGATCAATGTGGGAAGAAATACTCTAACTCAAGGCCTCTGGTTAAACACAAACAATTACACACAAGAGATCCACAAAGTGTGGATCATAGAGATGATTAGAGAACATCTCTGATAAAACCTGAGGTTATGTATTTAACCATTGTAACAAATCATTCATAGAGCACTTTTATTGCAACACTAATTATATTTGTCAAGCCTGTAATCTAAATTGTAGTAGATTACTGTATGACACTATTTCAAAGGCACAGTAGGCCTGTTGCATAGGCAATATAGGAATGTGATTTATTCAGTTTGTAAAGTATTTGTATTGTGAATGCAGAACCTTGTTGGGTTACATGGGAAGGGTTGAGGAAGTTAAGATTAATGATTGACTGTAATTGAGTGTTAAAAGGAATCAGTCTGAATGGTCTAAAGGATCGATTTGTGATCTGATAATGACTCCCCTTTGTAAAGTACAACACACAATGCATGATGTCACTTAGAGACAGGCCATGGTGACGGAATCTGATTGGTTTGTTTCAGTTTTTTTGTAAAGATGTTTTTTCTAAATGACCAAACCAAGTAGCTACATTAAACTAGTTGACTTGAATATACTTTTCTATCATTCCGTCCTCTTGGTATTAGCTTAAACAAGTCAAGCAATTGGCCAAAATGTGTTGTGAAGCTTCAAGACTAATTTGGTCTGAATGCAAACAGAATTAAACTGTGACATGAACTAACATGGCAAAAGTACATCTGGCTCGATAGCAGAGGTAAGTTGGCAATAATCAGAGAAGAAAATGTGCATCCATCTGCTTTCGGGTACAAAACTAGAAAGATGTTTTTTATTTCGGTAAGAGTGTAGGCCCCAATGGTGATTTAATGTACAATGAAACCTGACCTCTGGTGCTGTAATTTCACTTTTCTCTGTGGCAAAATGTCATGAAGCTGTTCCAGAATCTGAGTTATTCAAGCGAACCTCAGGCAGTGGGTGGATCGGCTGATGACTGGAACTTAAATGGCCCTTAAACTTGACACTTAATTGCAACAAACTGCTTGAAAAACACAGAGCTGCTAACTGGTCAATGCATCCACTGAATCGTAGAACCTACATGTACATGTCTTGCTGCATAGTGTAGTGTCATGTTTAATTCCTGTATGTTTATTTTGTACATTATCATTGTGGCTCAACGTGTTGTCCTGCCCTCTTGCAACTTTGTCCAAGTCATTGAAAATTGCCATTGTTTATAAACTCACTTGAATAACTGTGAAATTAAATGAATAAACATGTCTTCAGCATGTTGAAAATGTCAGTTTGTCTGCACTTTGTTGTAGCACTGATTTAATCAATGAAACAATTATTTAAGCAGATTGCGATGCGAGTCTTTTACGCCTTGCTACTTGAGAGTGACGTATAATCAACTGGATGAAATTCTTGTTTAATACTGTATTTGGGGACTTCCACAACACCTACGCAGCCTTCTCGGTAGCTGGTTGGCCATCAAAGCTTAAATAGTAATGTTTTAAACCTGCGTCCGTCGTGTAACAAGTTAACACAATGAATGTCATGTACGTTGTTGTTAGTCCGCTAGCTGACTATTATGCAATAGCATAAACGCTAATGATAGCAAGCTAGCATCCCAGAACATGAGGTCACTGAACTATTCTCCCAGCACTAAAAAGCAGGTCTGCTGGACACAGAAACAGGGTCTGTGGTTGAACATTTTCGTAAAAGAAGAAGAGAGAGACGTTACGGTGACAGAAGATGGTTTTTGAGTGAAAGAGGATGACGTCGTTTTGGTAGTGAAGGAGGAAGAGAGGATTACTGTCACACTGAAAGAAGAGGATGATGCCGTTATGGTAGTGATGAGGAAGAGAAGATTACTGTCACACTGAAAGAAGAGGATGATGCCGTTATGGTAGTGATGAGGAAGAGAAGATTACTGTCACACTAAAAGAAGAGGATGATGCCGTTATGGTAGTGATGAGGAAGAGAAGATTACTGTCACACTAAAAGAAGAGGATGATGCCGTTATGGTAGTGATGAGGAAGAGAAGATTACTGTCACACTGAAAGAAGAGGATGATGCCGTTATGGTAGTGATGAGGAAGAGAAGATTACTGTCACACTGAAAGAAAAGACAGAGGAAGAGCGAGTAGATTTGGTTAAGACCAGTAAGTTATGTCTTTAAAACATTCTCTGTAGTTGCTGTGTAGTTTTTAAGGGGCATTCATTTGCATTTATATTTTTGTAATTTAGTGGACACTGTTGTCCAGGGCAACATATAGTTGCATTTGTAATAAGACATCCACACCACTCAGTAGAAGTAATGCGATGTGAAGCGATGTCCTGCCTGAGGGAAGGAGGAGGGACGTCGACGTAAGGTGGCAACCTTCTATTTGCCTTGTTCCTCTCCCGTCCTCCCCCCTCTAACTCAGGCTTATTTATTGTCCATTTGTCCCTGACTAACTGCAAACATATGCATTGGATTATGAGGGATCTTAATATTGTATTGTCTGTGTTAGCTACTAGGAGGGATCTTAATGTTAACTACAGTTAACTCTTCTTTGTTCCGTTGGCGTAATCAGGTAAATGTCAGAGCAGTAGAGCATCATGTTAGGCTACTTTCCTACTTTAATTTAACAACCCATGGCTGCTTATGCACTTTCAAGTTAATTCTCTTGGCACCTGAAGGATATTTAGTCTACATAAATTCTATAAATATATTGCCTAGGTAGCTTAATGTTAAGATTTATAGTGATATTGTGTTTATGTGAAAATAGACAGACCGTTGCATGACTCAAGGCACAGGGTTTTCCCTGCGTGTTAGTAGGTGTTTGTGATACTGGTTCAGGTTGTCATATGGTCATGCAACTGCCATCTATAACAGCCTGCTGATTAAACACTTGACTAGTCCACTGAATGGGGTCAGCCCTAGTTCCATCCTCCACAAGGATTTCATGATCTGATGATCCACAAGACTTCCTGTTTGGAATCTATTGGAATTCGTTGCTATGAGACACGGTTGATAGGGTTGGATGTTTGTAAAAGCATTTGAACATTCACTACTTTGACAGTCTGACCTTCTCGTTCATACAGGAGAGCGTTGTGACTATCCTGGAACCTCAGAGGAGCCTCAACGACACCAAGATCCTGAAAAAGTAGGAAGGACCCTCTCCAGATCAGATGATGCAGATGAGTCTGGTGAGAAGCCTTACAGCTGTGATGAGTGTGGGAGGAGATTCACTCATTTCGGACACCTGACTACACACCAGAGAATACACACAGGAGAGAAACCCTACAGCTGTGGTCAATGTGGAAGAAGGTTCACGCAATTAGCGCACCTGACTACACACCAGAGAATACACACAGGAGAGAAACCTTATAGCTGTGCTCAATGTGGGAGGAGATTCACTCATTTGATGACTTTGACTGAACACCAGAGAATACACACTGGAGAAAAACCTTATAGCTGTGATGTTTGTGGGAGTAGTTTTACTACATCAAACCAGCTTGTAGTACACCAGAGAACACACACAGGAGAAAAACCATTCCACTGCTCTGATTGTGTAAAACACTTTACAACCTCATGTGGACTAATAACACACCAGAGAACACATGCTGGTGAGAAACCTTATAGCTGTGACCAGTGTGGGAGAAGATTTACTCAATCTGGGACCCTAACAAGACACCGGAGAATACACACAGGAGAGAAGCCTTATATCTGTGATCAATGTGGGATTCGTTTTACTGCATCATACCAGCTGGTATTACACCAAAAAACACACAAAAGAGAAACCTCATCTGCGATCAATGTGGGAGAAGATTCACAAATTTGAGGAACTTCACATTACACAAATACATACAAAGGGAAACCTTATAGCTGTGACTAAATTGGGAACTGATACTCTGATAAGTAGAAATCTGATGAGAAGCCATACAGGAGAGAAATCTTATGTTTGTCTTCAGTGCAGAGTGAGTTTCTCTAGATCACAATAATTGAAATCACACCTGACAGTTCAAAGGCAGTAAATATTGAGAATGAGTTTTGCTTAAGAAACTGACCTTCTTGGGCTTGGCCAGAGACATGTGATTATGGTTTCAAAATTACCTTAGTGACAGAAGTTGGGCTGTTGTAACAGATGGGGTAAAATCAAAATGTCTTCTACATGCGTATTTCCCTTTGCACACTGATGACACTGACCTGTACACTGCTGCTTTCTCTGTTGAACAAATGTTTCCACACCTGCAGTCTGATTTTTGAACTAGAAAACCTGCTTGTGGATCTTGGGTTTGTGCACGATGCTGTCTGATGAATGCACCCACTGAGTAGTCAAAATGACGTGTCTTGCTGCATAATGTAGTGCCATGTTTAATTCCTGTGTATATCATGTTTATTTATAATTTATACATAATTTTTGTGGCTCGACTTGTTGTCCTGCCCTCATGCAACTTTGTCCAAGAGAATCGTAATAGTTTATAAACTGACTTGAATAGCTGTGAAATTGAATTAATAAACATGTCTTCAGCATGTTTAAAAAGTCAGTTTTTTGCCCTTTGTAGCACTGATTTAATCCATACTAACAATAATATTTTGATATGCAGTGTACAGACCTGATATGCAGTGTACAGACCTGATTTGCAGTGAACAGACCTGATTTGCAGTGAACAGACCTGATTTGCAGTGAACAGACCTGATTTGCAGTGAACAGACCTGATATGCAGTGAACAGACCTGAAAAGCAAGAATGGAACAGTGACCTTAGAATGGGCAAAGAACAAAACTTTCTTTTACTTAAAGCATTAGGTAAGTTATGTATGAACAAAATAAGATTCAAAGAAAGAAAAAAATTACCAACACGAAGATACATTACAATTGGTTCATAAGAATTTTTAGGGTGAACACTGTATTTATTTATATTAATATATTGTAGATAAAGGGTCAGAAAGAGACTGGGTTAGAGTGGACATAAATGTTTTATTTTATTCGAATTTGCATTAAGAGACGCATGTTACTTTATTGGCACGTTTCACATAATCTTATGTTATTTGTGTTCAACAATGAAAAAAAGATGTAATTGCGTTACAGAATCCTGTCAGCAGAAGGCAATGGGTGTGTTTTATTCCTTTTTACCAGAGAGTGACGTATAATTAAGTGGACGGAACTCTTTATTTTGGAACGCTTCTTCAACAACAGTAGTGCGAAACAGCTACTCGGCCTTCTCGGCAGTAGCTGGTTAGCCAACCAAGCTGAAAAAGTAATGCTCTTTAATATAGTATGCGTATTTTTGACACTGTGCTTTATACACGCGTCTGTCATTTAGCTAGATAACGAATCAATTTCACATTTACGTTGTTATTAGTTCGATAGCTGACAGTTTAACACTGGCAAAGTAGTGAATGGAAGCTAGCATCTCTGAACATGAACTCACTAAACTATTTTCCCACCACTAAAGAGGAGGTCTGCTGGACGGAGAAACAGGGTCTGTGGTTGAACATTGTTGTAAAAGATGAAGAGAAAGAAGTTACGGTGACAGAAGAAGGTTTACAAGTGAAAAGGGAGGGCGACGGATCTGTAACAGAAGAGAAGAATCCCGTTGTGAAGGAGGAAGAAGTAATTACTGTCAAATTAAAAGAAGAGGATGATACAGTTTTGGTAGTCAAGGAGGAAAAGATTACTGTCACACTGAAAGAAAAGACAGAGGAAGAGCCAGTAGATTTGTTTAAGAGCAGTAAGTTTTATGTCTTTAAAACATTCTCTGTAGCTTTTGTGTAGTTTTAAAGGGGTATTCTGCAGTTGCTAGATATTTGATTTGAGAACTATTTTCATTTATATTTTTGTAATTTAGTATACACTTATCCAGGACAGCATATACAATAGGGAGAACAAGTATTTGATACACTACCTATTTTGCAGGTTTTCCTACTTAAAAAGCATGTAGAGGTCTGTAATTCTTATCATAGGTACACTTCAACTGTGAGAGACGGAATCCAAAACAAAAATCCAGAAAATCACATTGTATGATTTTAAATAATGAATTAGCATTTTATTGCATGACATAAGTATTTGATCACCTACCAACCAGTAAGAATGCTGGCTCTCACAGACCTGTTAGTTTTTCTTTTAGAAGCCCTTCAGTTCTCCACTCATTACCTGTATCACCTGCACCTGTTTGAACTTGTTACCTGTATAAAAGACAACTATCCACACACTCAATCAAACTCAATTAATAGGCAAGCAGCTTGGTGAGAAGGCAACAACTGTTGGCGCAATTATTAGAAAATGGAAGAAGTTCAAGATGACGGTCAATCTCCCTCAGTCTGGGGCTCCATGCAAGATCTCACCTCGTGGGGCATCAATGATCATGAGGAAGGTGAGGGATCAGCCCAGAACTACACAGCAGGACCTGGTCAATGACCTGAAGAGAGCTGGGACCACAGTCTTAAAGAAAACCATTAGTAACACACTACGCCGTCATGGATTAAAATCCTGCAGCGCATACAAGTCCCCATGCTCAAGCCTGTGCATGCCCAGGCCCGTCTGAAGTTTGCCAATGACCATCTGGATGATCCAGAGGAGGAATGGGAGAAGGTCATGTGGTCTGATGAGACTAAAATAGAGCTTTTTGGTCTAAACTCCACTCGCCGTGTTTGGAGGAAGAAGGAGGATGAGTACAACCCCAAGAACACAGTCCCAACCGTGAAGCATGGAGGTGGAAACATCAAAGGCAAAGGGGACCGGACGACTGCACCGTATTGAGGGGAGGATGGATGGGGCCATGTATCGCGAGATCTTGGCCAACAACCTCCTTCCCTCAGTAATAACATTGAAGATGGGTGTGGCTGGGTCTTCCAGCATGGCAACGACCCGAAACACAGTCAGGGGCAATACGAACAGTCAGGGGCAACTAAGGAGTGGCTCTGTAAGAAGCATCTCAAGGTCCTGGAGTGGCCTAGCCAGTCTCCAGACCTGAACCCAATAGAAAATATTTGGAGGGAGCTGAAAGTCCGTATTGCCCAGCGACAGCCCTGTAACCTGAAGGATCTGGAGAAGGTCTGTATGGAGGAGTGGGCCAAAATCCCTGCTTCAGTGTGTGCAAACCTGGTCAAGATCTACAGGAAACGTATGATCTCTGTAATTGTAAACAAAGGTTTCTGTACCAAATATTAAGTTCTGCTTTTCTGATGTATCAAATACTTATGTCATGCAATAAAATGCTAATTAATTCCTTAAAAATCATACAATGTGATTTTCTGGAATTTTGTTTTAGATTCCGTCACTCACAGTTGAAAAATGACAGACTTCTACATGCTTTGTAAGTGGGAAAACCTGCAAAATCGTCAGTGTATCAAATACTTGTTCTCCCCACTATAGTTGGAGCCTTTGTGATAAAATATCTAGGTGGGACAACCACACAACTCCGTAGTGGTATGTACCCGACACGTCCTATTTCTCTGAAGTTAGTGTCAGCCAAGTCCGTGCTAGAAAGAGGCGAAGTGTACAAACATTAGTGCAGGGACCCAAATGAAACATGTACCAGCCTTGTGGGGTCCCAGATTGTCCTTGTCCAACTATTTGTTTTACTTGTCCCAGACAAGCAGATAAGTGTTAATGTCGATAGCACACCACCAAATGGATGTTTGATAATGAAGACCCATTTTAGGAACATTGCAGACACGCTTATTCAGTGTTTTACAGAAGCAGTAAGGAATAACTGCATTTGTCAAGGACATTTTCACCTTGCTAGCAACCTTTCTTATCAAGACGAACTTGCAGAAGCTGCTCAGCTCCTCAATATAACCCAGAGTCAGAGAGAGAGACGGTCCAACTATTACTTCATTCACTGCATGATAAGGCCTGTTTCGGAGTGTGTCCATACAAGAAAAGATCTTTTTAATGCTGTCAGGCAAAAGGCCAGTACAGGGAAGTCGCGATATAAAACGATTTTACCAGTCGTAAGAAGTCAGATCTTGACATTTTCTGGAAACTCCTCAAACTTTGCACATGCAAATTAGTTCTTAACACTTGTCTTTTTTCCTCATTCGAATTTCAACAGTTTACACTCAGCAGGCAACCTACAGTTTACTTAGTGTTGTACTTTTGGTATAGTATTGAAATAGTTAATTGAGTGAAATAACCCAGTTATTTTAACATGTTGTATACTTGTATCCATTTTAACACATTGAAAAATATTTAACACATTATATGGTTTTAAAATAATTTTGAGTGCCACAAAAGTTCTTCCAAAATAATATTTTTATTGTTTACAAGTGTGTGGCTGTTTACCATGACAACAAAGGAAAAATGAAATAACAAAGGAGTATTTGAATGAAAGCCTTTATAAAAAGGCTGGTTGAGGATTCAGATTCACAATGTGTTTGATGTTATATTGCAAAGTTCAAGAAACAATGTCAGCTGAACAATGGTAAGATCCTTGTTTGGATTTAATAATGTGAACAAAATAACTCCCTCACCCAGTCTGCGTAACATGCAATAAGAATTTAATAACGTTTTGGTACCAAGATTTCAACAGTTTACACTCAGCAGGTAACCTAAAGTTGGTACAGAAACGTTGTTATTAAGTTCTTATTGCTAGTTATGCAGACTGGGTGCAGGTGTTCTTTTGTTTACATTATTACATTCTTATTGCTAGTTATGCAGACTGGGTGCAGGTTTTCTTTTGTTTACATTATTACATTCTTATTGCTAGTTATGCAGACTGGGTGCAGGTGTTCTTTTGTTTACGTTATTACATTCTTATTGCTAGTTATGCAGACTGGGTGCAGGTGTTCTTTTGTTTACATTATTACATTGTTATTGCTAGTTATGCAGACTGGGTGCAGGTGTTCTTTTGTTTACATTATTACATTGTTATTGCTAGTTATGCAGACTGGGTGCAGGTTTTCTTTTGTTTACATTATTACATTCTTATTGCTAGTTATGCAGACTGGGTGCAGGTGTTCTTTTGTTTACGTTATTACATTCTTATTGCTAGTTATGCAGACTGGGTGCAGGTGTTCTTTTGTTTACATTATTACATTGTTATTGCTAGTTATGCAGACTGGGTGCAGGTGTTCTTTTGTTTACATTATTACATTGTTATTGCTAGTTATGCAGACTGGGTGCAGGTTTTCTTTTGTTTACATTATTACATTCTTATTGCTAGTTATGCAGACTGGGTGCAGGTGTTCTTTTGTTTACGTTATTACATTCTTATTGCTAGTTATGCAGACTGGGTGCAGGTGTTCTTTTGTTTACGTTATTACATTCTTATTGCTAGTTATGCAGACTGGGTGCAGGTGTTCTTTTGTTTACTTGAATCAACCTTCGGTCTTCTCCAACGCACCGGTCGATCTACAGGGGTGCAAAGGTTTGGTTTCTCAATGGATATAATAATGTGAAAACCCTACGCAGATCCTCTCTATCAAAATTTTACATGACAAACAGCTTTTTACGAAAATGGCAAATAATATCAGAAGTAATTGTAAGTGAAACACTGGCTAGTACGTTTTTCTCTTTTCAGTCTGATTATCTCTCAAAACAAGGTGTTGACAGTCTCGGCACAGACTGTATGTTTCGACGGCCAATCAAATTAATGGAAGTAGGAGGGAGTAGTGATGGCAAACTAAATAACCCAATCTGGCAAATGAAACCAGGAGTGAGGGCGTGACGATTTTCAATGACCAGTGAAGTTAAGAGAGTTGGAGTTCTCTACAAAGTTCTCTTAAAAAAAAAGAAAAAAAAAGAATAAGAACCAGGCAAGCATAGTTCAGCCGGTCCACAATTAAAAGTGCTATTGTTGCCCGTGCTGGCCTTGAACCCGGGTCTCTGTGTCTTTAACCACTACACCACAGTGCTATACATTTGTCAGTGTCGGTATAACACCTCGACATTAGATCATTTTGTCACACGTTAACATCACGCCATGTTTGAATATTTGGCTAGACACTATTAACCATTGTGTTAATAACCAAACTGACTGACGTTTCTTAAGTTTACTTCCACCATAAATAGCATTTATTAAATGTGTGGCTTTTGCATCTGGCTGTTTTAACAGCTTATTATCCAGTAATGGGCTTAGTTTTATCTACTAACTTACCACTTGGAATAGTCATAAGAATTGAGCAACTGCTAGCGAGACTGAAGAGGAACTTTACACTATTTCAAAACTATTTCATTTCATGGCAGAAAAACATTTTGTTTTTCTTTCATTTGTGAATGACAGTGATTATAATAACTATCAATATAGGTGACGATAACTGACTTTTTCATCAAGTGAAAAGACAAGAGAATCGTGGATTCCATACTCTTTTTCGGTTTTGATCTAGCCTATGTTACCCCAAAAAGCAAGCATCCACCAGAAACAGTCGCAGTATAACCGTAAACAGTTTTATTTCAGGCTTCCTGTAATGTAGCGACTCCAGTGAAGTGTTTGTACATCCAGAACAAACCCTAATGTATACTTTGTTTTGACTGTGAGGAGATTAGAACACAGGACCTATTGTTTGCAGGTCTGCGTCCCTAACCGCTATGCTATTTAACAAGGGGTAATATACATTTCTATTAGTGTTGCACCATTTTTCGTACATAATATAACCCTATAGAATTTCAGGAGCACATTAATTTGAGGGATGACTGCGCCTCCACATGTCCTCACCAATGAACTGGTTCAGGTTGTCACATGGTCATGCAACTGCCATCTATAACAGCCTGCTAATTAAACACTTGACTGGTCCACTGAATGGGGTCAGCCCTAGTTCCATCCTCCACAAGGATTTCATGATCTGATGATCCACAAGACTTCCTGTTTGGACTCCCCTGAATCTATTGGAATTCGTTGCTATGAGACACGGTTCATAGGGTTGGATGTTTGTAAAAGCATTTAAACATTCACTACTTTGACTGTCTGACATTCTTGTTCATACAGGAGAGCGTTGTGACTATCCTGGAACCTCAGAGGAGCCTCAACGACACCAAGATCCTGACAAAGTGGGAAGGACCCTCTCCAGATCAGATGATGCAGATGAGTCTGGTGAGAAGCCTTACAGCTGTGATCAGTGTGGGAGGAGATTCACTCATTTGGGACACCTGACTACACACCAGAGAATACACACAGGAGAGAAACCCTACAGCTGTGGTCAATGTGGAAGAAGGTTCACTCAATTAGGTCACCTGACTACACACCAGAGAATACACACAGGAGAGAAACCTTATAGCTGTGATGAATGTGGGAGGAGATTCACACAGTTGATGACTCTGACTGCACACCAGAGAATACACACAGGAGAGAAACCGTATAGCTGTGACGTTTGTGGGAGTAGTTTTACTACATCAAATCAGCTTGTAGTACACCAGAGAACACACACAGGAGAGAAACCATTCCACTGCTGTGATTGTGGAAAGAGCTTTACAACCTCATGTGGACTAATATCACACCAGAGAACACATGCTGGTGAAAAACCTTATAGCTGTGACCAGTGTGGGAGAAGATTTACCCAATCGGGGACCCTAACAAGACACCAGAGAATACACACAGGAGAGAAGCCTTATATCTGTGATCAATGTGGGATTAGTTTTACTAGATCATACCAGCTGGTGTTACACCAAAAGACACACAAAAGAGAAACGTCATCTGTGATCAATGTGGGAGGAGATTCACAAATGTGAGGAACTTCACTTTACACAAGAAAATACATACGAAGAGAAACCTTATAGCTGTGATCAATTCAGGAAGTGATACTCTGATAGAAGGCATATAGTAAAAATGTGAAGATGCATACAGAAGATCCACAGTGTGGAATCCTCTACAACAGCAGGCCTGGGTACTAGAATATTGTGGCACATGTAAGGCAGGGCTGTTAAGAGTAAAAAAAAGAAAATAAATGAATCACATGTATTTTATAAAGCCCTTTTTAAATCAGAAGCTTTTGTGGAGCGATTATACAAAAAGCCCAAAGAACAAGAAACAACAATAAATTGGTGAGACATCCTTTTATTTTCACCTTCACACCCCTGGGCCAGACCAGATGTAATCATACACCATGCTGAAGAGTTGAGTCCTAATCATACACCATGCTGAAGAGTTGAGTCTTCAGTAAACACTTAAAGGTGGTGGAGCTCTATGCGAGAAAGCCCCACCTCCAGCTGTCTGTTTAGAAACTCTTGGTATTGACTTTAAAAGACACAATTTGTTATCCACTTTCATAGAGTATATCTAAAACACCAGCTTCGAGATGGTCAACGTTGGGGCTTTGCCATGTTTCACTGAAGTTTTAAAATCTGCATAGCAGTGAAAATAAGTAAATTGTGTTTCTAGATTACATCCCCAAGAGGGAGCATATATTGTGAAAAGAAAAGTGGTCCCACAACAGAACGCTGAGGAATACCAAAAGTATGACTGTCAGTTCCACAGATACAAATTGATCTTTCAGGTAAATAGCATTTAAACCAGGCAAGAGTCTGTCCACATAGAAAAGTGTGAGTCTATAGTCCCTCCAAAATATAGATGTCATAGGTAAAGAAGCACAGTACCATGAACCACCAGTTCATGATGATAAACCAGACAGGAGCATTGAGTTTAAAAATGTTATTCTGGCATTTTTGAGGGAAATAGGATATTCAGTATTGACAAATAGTTATTTAATACAATTTACAGCTGGAATGTGTAGATGTCATCACAAATTTACTGAATTGTGTCAAGGGATATAGGATAAAATAAATATGCATAAGAATGCTGCTCATTAGTTAAATTTGCAACTGTATGAAAAATACATTTGTTCTCATCAGTCATGTTGGAAAAGTAAGATGATCAAGCATTTGTGAGCACTTTACTGTCCAGGTTAGTCTAAATACTTTCCACTTGGTGGAGCAACTTTTCCATTCCAATTTTTGTAGGCTTGTTTCAGGGCTCTGGTTTTATAGGTGCTCTCACACATAAAATGTTACACATGTAGTTCCTTAGGCAAGTTAATCAATCTGCTAATAATCTAACTATGAAAAACCTTGCCTACGAACAGACTCAGTGAGCAACTTTTAATGTAAAAACACGTAAGAACATTTACTGTAAGAACATTTACTCAATACAATACCTATGTTATAGTAACAACTACACGTTTTATACAATAGCATGTACTCACGTTTGTTATAACTATCTCATTTATTTGATTTGCAAATGTAAATGTTTCCTAAGCCAGTAAAGCCCTTAACATTTTATCAAGAGATTTTAAGGCACATTCGTATTTAATCTACATTTTTATTTTATTAGAAGAAATGACATCCTGTCAGCAGAAGGCTGTGGGGCTGTTTAATTACGTGCTACCATGGAGTGACGTACAATCAAGTGGACGGGACACCGGCTAGTCTACGGTCTGCTGGTTAGCTAACAGAGCCGAAAGAATAAAGCTCTTTGGAGGCTTTTGCGTATTTTAGCCGCAGACTTTTAAACGCACATCGGCCTTCTATATAATTATAAACGTTCAATTCATATTTAACTTGTTATTAATTAGCTAACTGACAGGTTAAGTTAGCACTAGCAAAGAAGCTAAGGATAGCAAGCTAACATCACCGACCATGAGCTCGCTTAAATACTCACCCTCCGCTAAAGAGGTCTACTGGACGGAAAGAGAGGGTCTTTGGCTGAACATTGTTGTAAAAGAAGAAGAGAAAGAGGTTACAGTGACAGAAGAGGGAGACGTTTTCAGGGTGAAAGAGGAAGATTATACCGAAAAGGAGAAAGAAGCCGTTATAGCGGTAAAGGTGGAAGAGGAGATGGCTGTCACATTGAAAGAAGAAAATACCGTTTTGTTTGAGCAAGAGGAGATTACTGTCACATTGAAAAAAGACGAAGAGGATAGTGTAGATCTGATTAACACCAGTAAGTAATGGCATATTACTCAACCACGATTATCTCAGATCAGGACCCTTTATTGGAGTCCATGTGGCTGGCCGAAACGCTAAACCTTTTGGTTCTTAACGGGCCAATCCATGAAATGTTTGTGTTTCTAGCCTATGAAATGTAGTATTACGTTGTTGCTTTTTCCGTTATCTGTCATGTAGGTGCATTTTTGAATTTGCTGGTTGAATGATTATTTCGCCGCTGTCGGGATTAAAATGGGTGTCATTGCCAGCGTATAGAGTCAGAAATCATTATTTAAGGTCCAGTGTTGAGCAAGGAAAGCTTCATTTTTATAAGCACTGGGCAAGGCCGAAACATCTCCTGACATTAAACGTAGTCCTCGTGTTTTTTGGGGCTATTTACATTGCTTTGTTTACATGCTTGTTGGTTTTTCAATGTTGGATTGAGTTTAAACTGCAACTGCTAGCGAATACTCTTTTTAGTCACATTCATGTTAGTGAATTGGAGAGGAAGACCTTCATCCACAAGTGCTGTCTACATCCTGCCGATAATGAACAACTCGTCTGTTGATGCAGCTCAAAAACGTATTTGTTACTTTTTACTGGGAATACTTTTAATTTGAGAAATATTACACACTTTTGTTGTTTGAGGGAAAACCTGTCACAGTGGCTGGTGGATGATATATAATTTCACTGCTGGAGTAAAAAATAAAAAAAAAGGTCAAACAACAGCAAATAATTACCAAATGGGGTTTAAGATTTCAGGTCAACTGATGCCACATATTGGCATTCATTTTCTGCAGCATAAGGTACTTCTTATAAGATACCCAGGACCTACTTTGATACACTTAAATAAATGGAATTTGGTCTTTAGACCTGAAGGAAGAGTGCCCCCTACAAACCCTCCAACACCACTTCCAGCAGTAGTAGTAAGTAGTAATTAAGTAGTAAGATGCAGGATGCCAAACACTCAATTGGACAATAAAACACTATGTTAGAAAATAACAGTAGATCTCAATACCTGTGTGCTTTATTCCATATAGTCTTATTTCTCATATTTCCAATACTTATTGATGGGACTGTACATAAAAGAAAAATGCAACATTCTTCCTCAAAATTAACATTCTACATTAGTGTTAAAATCTTAACATTGGAGCTTTGATAACACATAATTAGAGGCTCCTGATCAAAACCTGTTGATTCTGGATGATTCTCCAGCCCCTCTCCATCTGAACTTTAGTTGTATTGGGAAGCACTCTGGCTAAATGTTTGGGGAAAATCACAGGTAGTGATGGCCAAACGCGGCTTCATTAGTGTTATTTTAGCAGCAGGATATTATTCCGGCAGCACACACATTTTCTTTATCACAGTTAAAGCCATCATTGAAATATATAAGGCAATATAATTAACAGCCTAGTCTGTAAAAAAGAACAGACAAGAACAACATTGGAACGGATAAAATTTGAGTTAGCCCTGCTAGCATAATATCCTGCTGCTAGAAGAATGGTAATGAAGCCTTGAATGGCCATCACTTGTCACAGGCACCTTTGAAGTTGGTATATAATAAGTGAACCATTTGTCTGACATTCTCATTCACAGGCAAAAGACGCAACTGTAATGAATCATCTAGGGAGCCTCAACCACACCATGAAGGCGACGAAGTAGAGAAGATTCTCTCCAGATCAGAACACCTTAAGAAACAACAGCAGAGACCTACACCTCACCACTGCTCTGACTGTGGGAAGAATTTCATCTATTTATCAGACCTTAAAAAACACCAGCGAACCCATACAGGAGAGAAACCTTACAGCTGCTCTGACTGTCAGAAAAGTTTCACCTATTCAACAGATCTCAAAATACACCAGAGAATCCATACAGGAGAGAAACCTTATGGCTGCTCTCATTGTGGAGTAAGTTTCTCCAGATCACAGTCATTAAAATCTCACCTGAGAATTCATACAGGAGAGAAACCTTATGGCTGTGATCAATGTGGGAAGAGGTTTGTTACATCTGGCCAGTTGACTTTACACCAGAGAACCCACACAGGAGAGAAACCTTGTAGCTGTGACGTGTGTGGGAAGAGCTTCACTAGACCAGACCAGCTTGTAGTCCACCAGCGTGTACACACAGGAGAGAAGCCTTACAGCTGCAATCAATGTGGGAAAAGTTTTACCACACAAAGCAATCTGAAAACACACCTGAGAACTCACACAGGAGAGAAGCCTTGTAGCTGTGATCAGTGTGGAAAGAGATTCACTCAGTCAACACACCTGACTATACACAAGAGAACACACACAGGAGAGAAAGCATACCATTGTTCTGACTGTAGCAAGCGTTTTGCTACCTCAACTGAACTGGTAAAACACCAGAGAACACACACAGGAGAGAAACCCTACAGCTGTGATCAGTGTGGAAGAAGATTCACTCAGCTGGGTCACCTGACTACACACCAACAAACACACACTGGAAAGAGGCCTTATCGCTGTTCTGCCTGTGGGAAGAGTTTTTTCAGGTCTTCACATTTAAAATCACACGAGGGAACACATAGTGGAGAGAAACCATATAGTTGTGATCAGTGTGACAAGCGATACTCTGATTCAAGGTCTTTGATTAGGCATCAGAAAATACACACAAGAGATCCACAGAGAGGATTGATTTCCAACACCAAACGAGGGTTGTATAAGGAAATAAACAAGGCCTGGTAAAAATATATAAATAATTGTTTTGCACAGATTTAATATGGTTGTAGGTGCAAGGTGAGTCTAACATTGCGTTTCTACATTTGGAACACTATATTGAAACAAAAAGTTTGGGGAGTAGGAAAGTACATGTACTTCAACTAGTAATATAACTACAGTTTGCTGTAGCTTGGTGGTGGTTTAAACTCAAACCTTTTGTTTTTCAGATGTTAAATTTTTGTCATTTTGTGGTCCAGCTAGTTAGTTAATAATAGGTCAATATGTTAGTTCTGTATTGTGTCTGTGTACTATTTCACACACGTACAATGTCAATTGTAAAAGTGAGAAATATTCTTTGCCTATCCTGGTTTCCCTGAAGTAGCCTCAGAGTGGGTTCTAATCCAGGGGATCAGGCATTATTTACAGCAATCCTGGAGCAATTGGACCTGCTGTAACTGCCTTGCTAAAGGGCATGAAAAAAAATAACCATCACCTGGTCTCTGTAGAATCTCTGTAGATTTGTCAGATGTTCAATTTTTGTCATGTTGATTGCATTGGTTTTGATCAACCATTATTAGCCACTATGCTGCCTGCTACTCCAACTGCTGGAATTACATACAACTCTTATGCAAAAAGAAACTAAATACTGACTTTGTTTTTTGGGCTTCAGACCAGGCAAAATCAGTTGAACCATAATGCTTGTATTTATGAGGCTAAATGACATTATGTTAATTACATTCTGTTAATTTATCTGTTTTTAAGATGTCATCTATGACAGTTTATTTAAGTAGGAAAGTTATTACTGTACAAAGTGCTTATGATAAAGCGTCACAAAGTATTTTTAATTAAAGATGTACTCTGGGATTTGATCCAAAATGGGTGTCCAATAGTTATGAACTGTATCATAGCATAGCATAGCATCATCTTCCGCTTATCCGGGGCCGGGTCGCGGGGGCAGCAGTCTAAGCAGGGATGCCCAGACTTCCCTCTCCCCAGACACTTCCTCCAGCTCTTCCGGGGGGACACCGAGGCGTTCCCAGGCCAGCCGGGAGACATAGTCCCTCCAGCGTGTCCTAGGTCTTCCCCGGGGTCTCCTCCCGGTGGGACGGGACCGGAACACCTTCCCAGGAAGGCGTTCCGGAGGCATCCAAAACAGATGCCCAAGCCACCTCAGCTGACCCCTCTCGATGTGGAGGAGCAGCGGCTCTACTCTGAGCTCCTCCCGGGTGACCGAGCTTCTCACCCTATCTCTAAGGGATCGCCCAGCCACCCTGCGGAGAAAGCTCATTTCGGCCACCTGTATCCGGGATCTTGTCCTGAACTGTATCATGTATGTGCCATTTTGTGTCATCAAAACCATTTGGTTTCGAACTTGGAATACAATGGCTGAGGGATGATTGTGATTCTACTTCTAGATTATGCACAACACAATAAACATATTACACATCAAGCCCACATATTTCTTTGTTACTTGTAAAAGTCCCAGAATGCATCTGTAAGTAAACTGAATTACTGAGCTTTAGTGTAGCTTCTGCTGTAAAGTAATTTGAAGTAGCTTGGTAAATTATACATTCAGAATAGTTTCCCCCACACCAACCATGAAGAACATATACTTTCATTATTGTGACACATAACCACTATACCACAGCTGTTATTACCCACAATAAAATTCAGGCGGCATGGATTATGGCCAAATTTCACAAACCCCTGAGTGTCCTTATCATAAACTATGTTCCTACACAACCAGAGTTGTAAACTGGTTAGCAAGGTAACTGGAGCAGTAAAATGTGAACACTTACAGTGGGGTTAACAAGTATTTGATACACTGCCGATTTTGCAGGTTTTCCCACTTACAAAGCATGTAGAGGTCTGTAATTTTTATCATAGGTACACTTCAACTGTGAGTGAGGGAATCTAAAACAAAGATCCAGAAAATCACATTGTATGATTTTAAGTAAATAATTAGCATTTTATTGCATGACATAAGTATTTGATACATCAGAAAAGCAGAACTTAATATTTGGTACAGAAACCTTTGTTTGCAATTACAGAGATCATATGTTTCCTGTAGTTCTTAACCAGGTTTACAAACACTGCAGCAGGGATTTTGGCCCACTCCATACAGACCTTCTCCAGATCCTTCAGGTTTCAGGGCTGTTGCTGGGCAATACAGACTTTCAGCTCCCTCCAAATATTTTCTATTGGGTTCAGGTCTGGAGACTCCAGGACCTTGAGATGCTTCTTACGGAGCCACTCCTTAGTTGCTCTGGCTGTGTGTTTCGGGTCATTGTCATGCTGGAAGACCCAGCCACCACCCATCTTCAATGCTCTTACTGAGGGAAGGAGGTTGTTGGCCAAGATCTCGCGTTACATGGCCCCATCCATCCTCCCCTCAATACGGTGCAGTCGTCCTGTCCCCTTTGCAGAAAAGCATCCCCAAAGAATGATGTTTCCACCTCCACGCTTCACGGTTGGGATGGTGTTCTTGGGGTTGTACTCATCCTTCTTCTTCCTCCAAACACGGCGAGTGGAGTTTAGACCAAAAAGCTCTATTTTTGTCTCATCAGACCACATGTCCTTCTCCCAGTTCTCCTCTGGATCATCCATGCCCCACGAGGTGAAATCTTGCATGGAGCCCCAGACCGAGGGAGATTGACCGTCACCTAGAACTTCTTCCATTTTCTAATAATTGTGGATAGGCTGACAGGACAGTGTCCTCAGTGGATTGGCTGACAGGACAGTGTATCCTCAGTGGATAGGCTGGCAGGACAGTGTATCCTCAGTGGATAGGCTGGCAGGACAGTGTATCCTCAGTGGCTAGGCTGGCAGGACAGTGTATCCTCAGTGGATTGGCTGACAGGACAGTGTGTCCTCAGTGGATTGGCTGACAGGACAGTGTGTCCTCAGTGGATAGGCTGACAGGACAGTGTGTCCTCAGTGGATTGGCTGACAGGACAGTGTGTCCTCAGTGATTTCCTACTGATAACAGTAAGCAAGTATCCTATGTTTGTGTTATAGAATGTGTAAGCCAATTGCGATGCTAGTTTTGACCAATCCATTGTAGAATACTTCTTATGAAGCGTGTTGGGGTGTAACTCCCTCATAATGCCAGGCATCGGTTGTTTTACAATCAATGTAGTAGAATGTGTAATATCATTATTTCCGTAAATGCTTTTATGTGTTAATCAAGTTATTTCAATTTTCATATGTCACTGATTAATTTCTTATTCATGTCTTTATATTGTCACATTAGTTCATTCACCGGGCTTTATGATATCAACAACCAACTTCACGCCATGACCCCGATTGGTTCCACGACATGTTATGTTATTCTTGTCTGATAATAAAACAATTCCTCAACTGCGTTATTCTTTTTATATATTCCTATTTCCTGAATAAGACATTGTAAAGAACACAGTACAATGAATATGGATAACCCCATATCAATAATAATATAAAAAATTGACTTAGGTCTAATTAGGTGGCATCGAGATTTCTTTGATAATTTGTTATTTACATCTTTCAGGGACGTTGTATACTTTTTGAAGTCCTTTGAAGAGAGGCTTTTCCCCATGAATTTCATCTTATTAATAAAAAAAATGTCACTAATAAAATCAGTAAATTCAGTATTGGTCCTCAACTGCCTTATCCACGTCTATCAGCAGATGGCGAGCGGGTCTTTCAATCGATGCTACTAGAGAGTGACGTATAATCAAGGGGACGGAACACTTCTTAATCAACAGCTAGTCAGACAAATAAGTAGCTTGTTAGTCAACATAGCCGAAAGAATAAAGTTTTTTTAGACTTTTACCTATTTTGGTCACTTTGTGTTGAATACATGTTCATCGTCTATCTGTTAATCTAATTTTGATATCATATTTACGTTGTTGCTATTAGTCACCCAGCTGACAGGTTAAGGTAGCATTAGCTTAGTAGCTAATGTTAGCAAAGTAGCTAGTACCCCCGAAAATGAGTTCGCTAAACTACTCTCTCCCCGCCAAAGAGGAGGTCTGCTGGACAGAGAAACAGGGTCTGTGGTTGAACATTGTTGTAAAGGAAGAAGAGAAAGAACTTACAGTTACAGAAGAGGAAGAAGCTTTCGGAGTGAAAGAGGAGGTCGGTGAAAATGGAGAGAAAACCATTTTAGGAGTGAAAGAGGAAGGGGAGATTACTGTCACATTAAAAGAAGAGGAAGGAGAAGACGAGGAGGAGGAGGAGGAGGAAGAAGAAGAAGAAGAGGAGGAAGAAGAAGAAGAAGAGAAGAAAGAAGAAGAGAAGGAGAGTGTAGATCTTATAAACGACAGTAAGTAATGTATTTAACTCCATGCAGCTTTTGAACCGACGGTTGGTTTTATAAGGGCATTCTGCGGTTGTACATACATTTTTGTAGTCTAGTCCCATTTACAGTTTAGTAATTAAGCCAAGACTCGCAAGTGATAGTTAATGCATTTATCGTAACATAGCCAGGTAAGCCAAGTCAGTGCTTGTAAAAGTTACAATGAATTCAGGAAAGAGACAATTAAGAAATGTACTAGCCTCGTGGAACCCAAGTCGTACAAATCTATGGAGAAATATTGTATGATAATAGGTCACCCACGTTTTACCTGAATACTTAATAACTTCATGGACCAATGGGAGTAGAGGATGAGCTGTTGATTCTAGTTTTTCTTTCTTTCAGAAACATTATCCAATGTATCAAACATGTAATACTGATTACATTTTGCTTGCCTTTGAAGATTAGTACGGTCTAGGAGTCTCTTCCCCTCTGGTCTAAAGTGTTAATGGAAGGCCAGTAGGGGCACTGTTCTCTGATCTAGGGACACTTCCCTTTTGGGGGGTAAAGGCCCAAGGTATATTTCCCTGAATAGGGTCCTATCTTGGATGGGATTTTACACAGGTGTCCTTTCTCTCTGTTGGGAGAAGGGATGTAGGAAAAATTATCTGGTGTTAAAATATTCACAAGATCCTCCACAACAACCCCTAGTTTTGATTGTGATTTTGAGTGTGATTTGTGGCGATATGTCTCAGACAGGATGAGGTCACCTTTAGACAAGATTACATAAAAATAAAAAAATAAACGGTGTGATTGTGGAGGAGCTTGGTTTGATTGGCACATTTGTCTCTCTCATAATTAATCACCAGGTTGTTGCTTTAAAATAGTTTATCGTATTAAACATTGAAATACTCACTTCCAAACAGCTGACTTGTCTTATCTCATACGTAGATGACAGCACATTCAACCATGTGTCTCTTGAGATGAATCAGCCTTTGCATCTCTTGAGAACCCCTCTTGAGAACTCCATCGACTTCAAGGCTCTCTTGGGTAAATTGTGATTATACTCTACTGTCTTCAAGGGTCTCTTAAGGCATTCTACAACAGGTACCCAACACCATAAATCCAAATCTCAAAGGCTCTCTTGGGTAACTGCTAGACCTATATCTTAATGCTCTCTTGGGTAACTGCTAGACCTATATCTTAATGCACTCTTGGGTAACTGCTAGGCCTATATCTTAATGCTCTCTTGGGTAACTGCTAGGCCTTGATCTAAAAGTGTCTCTTGGTTATTGGGTAGGACTAAATCGGTACTTAGGATTCTACTGCACTCACGTACATCCCCCTAATGGTTCTGTCTAAGATTCTACTGCACTCACGTACATCCCCCTAGTGGTTCTGTCTAGGATTCTACTGCACTCACGTACATCCCCCTAGTGGTTCTGTCTAGGATTCTACTGCACTCACGTACATCCCCCTAGTGGTTCTGTCTAGGATTCTACTGCACTCACGGACATCCCCCTAGTGGTTCTGTCTAGGATTCTACTGCACTCACGTACATCCCCCTAGTGGTTCTGTCTAGGATTCTACTGCACTCACGTACATCCCCCTAATGGTTCTGTCAAGGATTCTACTGCGCTCACGTACATCCCCCTAGTGGTTCTGTCTAGGATTCTACTGCATGGGTACTAATATTGTTCATATTTATTTTTTGAGGAAACTACCTTGGCATTGTCCCCTTCCCTGCCCTGGGGCTTTAGGACTTTATCTTTAGACCAGAGGGAAGAGTGCCCCCTTCTGGCCCTCCATCTCCACTGCAAAGCATAGTGCTATGTATTGAAAATATTTAACATTTTTGAAAATTACAATTGATCTCATTACCCAAATTGTTAATTTTATACAGCCTTATTATCAACAGAATATATAGCAGGCAGCTATAAACACTACTGAAATAGATGGAGATTGACCAAGTCGCACAAGTTCAGCTTGGCACATTTTACAACAGTCTTTTATTTTACAGCAGTATTTTATTTTAGCGGTTGGCACATTTTACAGCAGCCTTTTATTTCACAGCAGCCTTTTATTTAATGGGTTTGCACATTTTTCAACAGTCTTTCATTTTACAGCGGTCTCTTATTTTACAAAATACTTGAAAATAAAACAGTAAAACATTAATGATAGAATTTATAATAAAACAATAAAACCTAAAAATGATTATAAAACCCTAAAAACCCAAGCAATATAAATTATTATAAAACCCTAACTAAAATCCTTATCAAAAGAAATGTCTTGAGCCTACTGTTGAGATGTTGTTAACATCGCGTACCCAAACTGGAATCTGATTCCACAAGTAAGGTGCTTGGTAACTGAAAGCTCTGGCTCCTGTCTTAAGTTTGGAGATTTTTGGAACGACAAGCAATCCTGCGCTCTGGGAGCACAATGCTCAGGAGGGCTAGTAGGGTGCTATGAGCTCTTTGAGGTGTGATGGGGCTAGACCATGCCAGGCTTTATAAGTAAGCAGAATAATTATTCTCTTCTGGATTTAACAGGAAGCCTGTGGCCACTGAACCATCTTTACTGTGATTGCAGAAGGCGTGGATTGTACATGACTTAACATTGGTTGAGCTGCAGCCATTTTTAATGCTTTTTTCTCTGTATCCCACATAGATCCAACTAATCGACTATGACATTTTTGTGTACATGGTTTTGTCATTATTTATTATGTACATCTCACAGGATCTGTGAAAATACTTCTTTCTACAATACATGATTACAACAGTCTTGATACTGAAATTCAACACTACTGTTGTTTGCACTTGGGGTTTAAGGCCGACTGTTTTGTAAGAGCACTTTGTGACAACTGCTGCTGTAAAAAGTTACTGATTGAATTTGATTGATCACATTACACATATGATTATCATGTTTTGTAATTTATTTGTAAGTACCATTTTCAGTTTAATGTTCATAAAAGTAAATTGACATGTTCTGTTTCACCAGAACATAACAATGCTAATACATAAATTTGAAAATAAATAACTAAATTAAAAGCCTGGGAAATAACATGGATTATTGTCATACAGTACCTAAATAAACAACGATAAGAAACACTGCCCATGTAAAACAATGGTTTAAATGTCTGTGAAAGGTCACAGGCTGTTTTGAGGTCAAAAGTTAACCATCTGTCTCATTTCTCGATCACAGGAGAATGTGACTATAATGAAGCCTCTGGGGAGCCTAAACCACATCAAGATCCTGATGAGGTAGAGAAGAGCCTCCCTAGATCAGAACAATTCAAGAAACCACTGATGAGAGCCACAGGGAAGAAACCTCATCACTGTTCTGACTGCGGGAAGAATTTCATCTATTTATCAGACCTTAAAAAACACCAGCGAATCCATACAGGAGAGAAACCTTACAGCTGCTCTGACTGTAAGAAAAGTTTCACGTATTCAACAGACCTTAAGAAACACCAGCGAATCCATACAGGAGAGAAACCATATGGCTGCTCTGACTGTAAAAAGAGTTTCACCTTTTCAACAGACCTAAAAATACACCAGAGAATACATACAGGAGAGAAACCTTATAAGTGCTCTCAGTGTGGAATAAGTTTCTCTAGGTCACAGTCCTTAAAATCTCACCTGAGAATTCACACAGGAGAGAAACCATATGTCTGTGATCAATGTGGGAAGAGTTTTGCTACATCAGGTCAGCTGAATTTACACCAGAGAACCCACACAGGAGAGAAACCTTGTAGCTGTGACGTATGTGGGAAGAGTTTCACTAGATCAGATCAGCTTGTAGTCCACCAGCGAGTACACACAGGAGAGAAGCCGTACAGCTGTAATCAATGTGGGAAAAGTTTTACCACACAAAGCAACCTGAAAACGCATTTGAGAACTCACACAGGAGAGAAGCCTTGTAGCTGTGATCAGTGTGGAAAGAGATTCACTCAATCAACACATCTGACTATACACAAGAGAACACACACAGGAGAGAAAGCATACCATTGTTCTGACTGTGGCAAGCGTTTTGCTACCTCAACTGAACTGATAAAACACCAGAGAACACACACAGGAGAGAAACCTTACAGCTGTGATCAGTGTGGAAGGCGATTCACTCAGTTGGGTCACCTGACTACACACCAGCAAACACACACTGGAGAGAGGCCTTACCATTGTTCTGACTGTGGGAAGAGTTTTGTCAGGCCATCACATTTAAAATCACACCAAAGAACACACACAGGAGAGAAACCATATAGCTGTGATCAGTGTGAGAAGAGATACTCTGATTCAAGGTCTCTGATTAAACATCAGAAAGTACACAGTGGAGACCCAGAGGGTGTGGAATGATCTCTACTCCCAAACCCTGAGCAGCATAAAGAAACTGTACATGAGATGGTCTAGTAGGAAGAAAAAAAATTGCTTGGTTGTACCGCAGTCATGTGTAAATTGTATTTTCACCTATTAGCAATGTATTGAAACAATAAGCAGAGTTGGGGAGTAGAGCATTACATTCAACTAGTTATTTAACTACATTTATGCTGTGCTTCGGTGTTAGTTTAACTAGACTCCAATCTCTGTTGATTTTCCAGATGTTACATTTATGCTGCCTGTTACTCAAACTACTGGAATTACATACTACTCTTCTGCAGAAAGAAACTCAATATTGTTTTTTTGCAGTTCTCACACACCCTCCAAAATGATATGAACAAAAGGCTGTGAAAAAATCTCATTTGTTTATCAGTTTGATCTTACATTTCAGGTTTCATAGTAACTGTGTTAATGTTTGTCAATTAAGTGAAAATGGTTAAAAGAAAAAAAAATGTTTATGGACACAAACATGTTACACAATTATTAGCAAACCTAGAAAATTATTAGTAAACTTATTCAGTGGTCATCCATAATAACCTATTTCACTGGGGTGTAAATATGAGGTGACAAACTCTCTTAGTCATTCATCAACATGGGAAAGGCCAGAGCATACACAACTGAAATTACACTAAAGTTTGTTGAATTTCACAAAGGACCTGGAATTTATTAATGTAATTGGAACTTTGATTAGAACCAGGTTCTATGGTCTGATTGAGGTTGAGTATTAAACACAATAGGTGGGTTTGGCATTAAAAGAGCCATGGTCTCCAGCCTCCACCTGGAGGATTAAATCTGTGCCGATCCAAAGATCCATTCTCCTGAAGAATCACATTCCCCTGAATCTCATTGGAAACCTGAGGGGTGAGCTGAAGAATCACATTCCCCTGAACTAAATCATATTGGAAAGCTGTGCGGTGAGCTGAAGAGGAGATCCCACAAGTTAAGACAGAAGTGAGGACATATCTGGAGTGTCTGTACCGAGGAATGGTCATCATTCAGGGTTTGAACCACCCGGTAATACTGTCATACTATTTGACCATTCATCTATACTGTCAATGATTCATGCTGTGTTTATTATGTTTACAATGAATTGTAATACCACACCTACCTTTACATCAGTTTAGTTATTTACTCACCACACCTACCTTTACATCAGTTCAGTTATTTACTCACCACACCTACCTTTACATCAGTTTAGTTATTTACTCACCACACCTACCTTTTCATCAGTTTAGTTATTTACTCACCACAACTACCTTTACATCAGTTTAGTTATTTACTCACCACACCTACCTTTACATCAGTTTAGTTATTTACTCACCACACCTACCTTTACATCAGTTTAGTTATTTACTCACCACACCTACCTTTTCATCAGTTTAGTTATTTACTCACCACACCTACCTTTTCATCAGTTTAGTTATTTACTCACCACACCTACCTTTACATCAGTTTAGTTATTTACTCACCACACCTACCTTTACATCAGTTTAGTTATTTACTCACCACACCTACCTACATCATTCACCAACCTGGCTTTATGGCGTCCAGTTTAGTTCATTCACCGGGCTGACTTTGTCACATCAGTTCTCAGTTTTGAATGTCCCTTTTCTAAATGGTCTTTAATTACACCAAACAAAAATCTGAGTTCAACATGCAACAATGTTAAAGATTATACTGAGTTCATATGATGAAATCAGTCAATTAAAGTGTATTCATAAGGCCCTTCTTTAGGGACTTCACACATGGAATACAGACATGCTAATCACAGTCTACATTAAAGTAAAAGGCAGGGGGCTGTGAATCAGACGACCATTCAATAACTGGAGTGTCCACCTTTTATTCCAGGAATCATGACATTTTAAATGATACCCCACTCCTCTTCCATGGCTCTGTGAAGTTACTGGATATTAATCTTTAATTTCAGTTCATGAAACACTGGTCACGTAAAATGATGCAACATGTCCTTTAAACAAGAGATTATCTTTTTAATGAGGGATGTTCTTTCAACTAGGGAACTTAGAACAAACACACGTGTGAGTGGCAGCGTATATATAAATGCTAACACATTCAATTAGTGGTCAGAGACTGGACGAGTGTGTGTGTGTGGTCAGAGACCGGTCGAGTGTGTGTGTGTGGTCAGCGACCGGACGAGTGTGTGTGTGTGGTCAGAGACTGGACGAGTGTGTGTGTGTGGTCAGAGACCGGTCGAGTGTGTGTGTGTGTGGTCAGCGACCGGACGAGTGTGTGTGTGTGTGGTCAGAGACTGGACGAGTGTGTGTGTGGGTGGACAGAGACTGGACGAGTGTGTTTGGGTGGTCAGAGACCGGTCGAGTGTGTGTGTGTGGTCAGAGACTGGACGAGTGTGTGTGTGGGTGGACAGAGACTGGACGAGTGTGTGTGTGTGGTCAGAGACTGGACGAGTGTGTGTGGTCAGAGACTGGACGAGTGTGTGTGTGGGTGGACAGAGACTGGACGAGTGTGTGTGTGGGTGGACAGAGACTGGACGAGTGTGTGTGTGTGGTCAGAGACTGGACGAGTGTGTTTGGGTGGTCAGAGACCGGTCGAGTGTGTGTGTGTGGTCAGAGACTGGACGAGTGTGTGTGTGGGTGGACAGAGACTGGTCGAGTGTGTGTGTGTGGTCAGAGACTGGACGAGTGTGTGTTTGGGTGGTCAGAGACCGGTCGAGTGTGTGTGTGTGGTCAGAGACTGGACGAGTGTGTGTGTGTGGTCAGAGACCGGTCGAGTGTGTGTGTGTGTGTGGTCAGCGACCGGACGAGTGTGTGTGTGTGGTCAGAGACTGGACGAGTGTGTGTGTGGGTGGACAGAGACTGGACGAGTGTGTTTGGGTGGACAGAGACTGGACGAGTGTGTGTGTGGTCAGAGATTGGACGAGAGAGTGTGTGTGTGTGTGTGTGGTCAGAGATTGGACGAGAGAGTGTGTGTGTGTGTGGTCAGAGATTGGACGAGAGAGTGTGTGTGTGTGTGGTCAGAGATTGGACGAGAGAGTGTGTGTGTGTGTGGTCAGAGATTGGACGAGAGAGTGTGTGTGTGTGTGTGGTCAGCTGCAGTTTATTATTAATATGTAACAGCATTCATTTCATTGTTTACTAAAACAATTACATATCACAATCTTAATGAAAAAACATTCCAACCATATTAATACCAGCCAAGATGTATGCAGGTAACAGCCAACAGCTCTTCTACAATGGACTGGTCAAAACAAGGTTCAGACAGTGTAAGCCGTGCTAGAAAAGAGCCATTCACAATGTGTTGGCACAAACAAAAAGAGACAAACAGAAAATCATAGTACATCTACTGTCCTATTAGCCAAACATAGTACTGTCCTATTAGCCAAACATAGTACTGTCCTATTAGCCAAACATAGTACTGTCCTTTGATCCAAACATAGTACTGTCCTTTGATCCAAACATAGTACTGTCCTTTCAGCCAAACATAGAACTGTCCTTTCAGCCAAACATAGAACTGTCCTTTCAGCCAAACATAGAACTGTCCTTTCAGCCAAACATAGAACTGTCCTTTCAGCCAAACATAGAACTGTCCTTTCAGCCAAACATAGTACTGTCCTTTGATCCAAACATAGTACTGTCCTTTGATCCAAACATAGTACTGTCCTTTCAGCCCAACATAGTACTGTCTTTCAGCCATTAATCAGTACACCTAATTAGTGATACATATTGTGATAAAAGCCCCCTGATGTCCCCTTGCTTATAGACTAACATGGTTTGTAGCAACTCTTTTACACATTACTATCTGCTTCTCCAACCGGTGCTTTATTTCAATTAACATGTGCTAGGACGAAAAAGCTTAATGACACAGGTGAAATCCTGCTTCAGGTTTTGGGGCTATATTCAAAGACATATGTAGAAAATCAAGTAAAACTGAAAAAACACCTGATTCCCTCTTCTCTCTTGCTGTAGTTTGAAGTTACTGTGTAATGTTAGTTGGTTAAAATTAGCTAGTGGGTGTGTTAGCTGTGTATTGTTAGTTAGGTAAAAAGTGAGACAAGCTAACATAGAATCACCTGGTTTGAAGAAATCGTGTTAGCAGTGTACTGGTAGTTGGCTAATATTAACCAGGAAGTGGATTTTTTTCTCACCTCAGGTGTGTAGACTACAAGTTCAGCCAATAACATCCTTCTGTTTGACGAGTACAAATTCAGCCAATAACATCCTTCTGTTTGAGTACAAATTCAGTACAGTTGACCCTGATAGCAGTGCCTGTCTGTCCATAGCAATTATGCAAATTGAAGGAAGGACTAGCTGGGTTAGTTAGGGAAGCTAGATGTGCCTTGTCTTTGTCCTTGTGGATGGATGACATAGTATGAATACACTTATTATACTAATGTTTGTAGTATAATATGTCACACATTGTCAGTGTGGGGGAAACTATTCCAAGCTACCAATTACTAATTAAGGCGTTAAGCTATGACCCTTTGTCGAAAAAGTTTAGGACGCTGTGTAAAATGGAAAGAAAAACAGAATGCAATGATGTGTAAATCATTTAACACCAATATTCAATAGAAAATAGTACAAAGACAACATAGCAAATGTTGAAACTGAGAAATCGTTTCATGAAAAATATTAGGCCCACTTTGAATTTTATTCTAGCAACACGATTCAAAAAAGCTGGGACAGAGGCAACAAAAGACTGGAAAAGTTGTGTAATGCAAAAGAAAATCTGGTGGAACATCTCACAACTAATTAGGTTAATTGGCACGAGGTCAGTAACATGATTGGGTATGAAAAAAGCATCCAAGAGAGGATGAGTCTTTCAGAAGTAAAGATGGGGAGGGATTCATCACTCTGTTAAAGACTGTGCAGGCAAATAGTGCAACAATTTAAGAATAATGTTTCTCAATGTAAAACTGCAAAGAGTTTGGGGATATTATCATCGACAGTACATAATATCATTAAAAGATTCAGAGAATCCGGAGAAATCTCTGTATGCAATGGACAAGGCCAAAAACCAATATTGGATAGTCATGATCTTCGGGCCCTCAGACGGCACTGCATTAAAAACAGACACAATTCTGTAGTGGACATCACTGTATGGGCTCAGGAACACTTCAGAAAACCATTATCTGTGACCACAGTATGTCACTGCATCCACAAATGTAAGTTAAAACTGTGCCAATCAAAGAAGAAACCAGATATAAACAAGATCCAGAACGAGGTCCATGGGCGCCGCGTCTACCGAGCTAAAGAGGACCATCTGGCTTGTTATCTGGGCACAGTTCAAGCCAGCATCTGTGATGGTATGGGGGTGCATTAGTGCATAACGCACAGGTGACTTGCACATATGTGAAGGCACCATTAATGCTGATCAATAAATTCAGGTTTTGGACCAAGATATGCTGCATCCAGACATCTTTTTCAGGGAAGGCCTTGCTTATTTCAGCAGGACAATGCCAAACCACATTCTGCATGTATTACAAAAGCATGGCTCCGTAGTAAAAGTGTCTGGGTGCTAAACTTAACATTTAACGCATTATGAAATGAAAAATACAACAAAGGAGACCCCTGAGCTGTAATCCTATTTCAAGCATGAATGACATTTCATTAAAAACTACAGCAATTAGACTCCTCAGTTCCCAGCTCAGCATACTAAGTATTGTTAAAAGAGGTGATGCAACACTGGTAAACATGCCCCTGTCCTGTTTGAAACATGTTGCTGGCATAAAATTTACAATTTTAAATGTTTTTTCCAAAAACAATAACATTTCTCACTTTCCACATTTCAAATGCTGTCTTTGAACTATTTTCAATTAAATATAGTAAAACAATTTCATCATTGCATTCTGTTTTTATTTGCATTGTACACAACGTCCCAACTTATTTGGATATGGGGTTGTACATTAAAGCTAGTTAAAGTTAGTTAATGACACTCCGAAAATAGTTTACCAAGCTACCAGTTACCACTGGAAGGAGTTAAGCTACACTAAGCTTAATTAAATATACTTAGAAAACATGTTGAAAGTAAATTACATATAACTTCCAACAGAAAGTTAAAAATCTGTTGTTCCATCCTTGAGCAAGATAGTGCCTCAGGGAAAATGGAATATGCAAAAAAAAATTTGAGAAACAGGACAAATAGGAACCCATAATAATAATAAATTATTATTATTATTAGCTAGCTAGCTAGACCACAAAACTGCAAAATGTAACAACTGAGACATTACAGCTATTTTATAACTACCACCAAGCTACAGCAAAATGTAGACATCTTGCTTATTACTACTAATCACTGTTTCAATATGTTTACAATCTGGAATTTCACTTGTTCCTACGCAACATAATACAGACATATACCATCTTTATTCTATCAACCTTCATTGTAAAATGTCTTTGTGCTAGTCAGGCCACGTGTTAGGGATCACTTCACAATGTGTTCACTACCTTCACTACCCAGGTCTGGTGTTGGAGAACCTTCCACACTCTGGAGATCCACAGAGTGTACTTTCTGATGGTTTATCAGAACCCTTGAGTCAGAGTAACTCTTCCCACACTGACTACAACTATAAGGTTTCTCTCCAGTGTGGGTTCTCTGGTGAACTCTTAAATGTGCTGACCTAACAAAACTCTTCCCACAGTCAGAACAAAGAAAAGGCCTCTCTCCACTGTGTATTTGCTTGTGTGTAGTAAGGTAACCAACCTGAGTGAACCTCCTTCCACACTGATCACAGCTGTAAGGTTTCTCTCCTGTGTGTGTTCTCTGATGTTTTATTAGTTTAGTTGAGGTAACAAAGCGCTTGTTACAATCAGAACAGTTGTACGCTTTCTCTCCTGTGTGGGTTCTCTTGTGTATAGTCAGGTGAATTGACTGAGTGAATCTCTTTCCACAAATATCACATCTACAAGGCTTCTCTCCTGTGTGTGTTCTCTGGTGTTCTGTCAGCTGAGTTGAGGTAGCAAAGCGCTTGTCACAGTCAGAACAGTGGTATGGTTTCTCTCCAGTGTGGGTTCGTTTGTGTGTAGTTAGGTGTGTTGACTGAGTGAAGCTCTTCCCACAAACATCACAGCTACAAGGCTTTTCTCCTGTGTGAATTCTCAGGTGTAAATTCAACTGGCCTAATGTAACAAACCTCTTCCCACATTGATCACAGCCATAAGGTTTTTCTCCTGTGTGAATTCTCAGGTGAGATTTCAATGACTGTGATCTAGAGAAACTCATTTCGCACTGAGGGCAACTATAGGGTTTCTCTCCTGTGTGAATTGTCAAGTGCGATTTCAGTGACTGTGATCTAGAGAAACTCATTTTACAATGAGGGCAGCCATAAGGTTTCTCTCCTGTATGGCTTCTCCGGTGGATTTTAAGTTCTGTTTTAGAGGTGAAATTCTTTCCGCAGTCAGAGCAGTGGTGAGGTTTCTTCTTTCCTGTGGGTTTCGCCTGGTGTTTTGTGCGGTGTTCTGATTTGTCAGGATCTTGATATTGTTGAGACCCTTCAGAGGATCCAGGATAGTTAAGTCTATCTCCTGTGTGGAAAAACAGTCAGACAGCTGGTTAATTTATGACCTGGGTCGTGTTACAATTTTTTTCAATTTGTCATCTGTTACATCACCAGCTAATATGTCGATGTCAGATTAAAGACATTTTGGAAAAACTAAATTATCCTTTTCCATTCAGAGATGAGAGATGAAAATAACACCTTGCATGCAATATTTTTCCTAACACTAATATAAAATACACACAATACATTATAACATGGCATTGGAGTAAATGCATTTAAAAACACGAGACGCCTATCCACCACCAAGCCCGACCCGACACAGACGCAAAGCCACCACGCAGCTGAGGAGCTTGAGGTAAATGAGCAGTAAGGCTTTACACACATTTCTTAACCAGGCCCTGCTAGGCCTTAAAAGCACAGTTCACACAAATGACAAAATGGAACATCAATGTCCCTCTGTGACCAGTCTATGGGATACGATTTGACAGCCAACACTGTTTCCAAATACTAACACTTTGGCATTTGTGGCACATCTAATCCAATGGGATTTGTTTCACAAATGCAACAATCGATATTATAACTCCATTTATGTCTTGTAAAAATCTATAAGGGCCTTAGCAGAATTTCTCAATGCAAGTAAGATACTTGTGAATTATTTGGATGTGATGCAATTTGTGAAAGAAATGCTAAAATGCTATTATTTGGAAATAAAGCCAAGCATGTGTTCCTTTCATACTTTGTTCACAGACTGATTAAAGAAAAAGGGCATACATTTTACCATATGCTGACTGTTAAGACTGCCAATGCTGATTGGGATATTGCAGTGTTTCTTGCAATGACATTCTGCTGTGGTATATTATAAATGTGTTTCCCATGTAGTTTTGCTTTCAGCTAACAGTTTGAGGTGTTGTTTTGCATTCAGCTAACAGTTTGTAGTATTTTGTTTGTAGTGTTGTTCTGTTTGCAATGTGTACCCCAGCATGCTGCTTCATTTGAATATTTATATTTACAACCTGATCTGTTTACTGTGTTCCTGCGGGTTTTATAATTATATTAGTAGTTTGAGATCGATAAAGACATTTAATAGATTATGCTGTTATGCTCCTGAAGTTGCCATTAATGTCTCACATTAAAATTAGCGCTTAAACTACAAAATAATATTACAAACGATTGTGTTGATTTTCTTTTAAAACTCAGACTTAATCAGTAAATCATGTAAACTCTTAATCATCAAAAGTTAATAATGTAAAGGAGATAATATTGTACATCATGTCACTTCCCTGGAGTCCAGAACAAACAGAATCAGACCTGTTTTAGGACCAGATGGAAAGAATGGAAGTTCTACACTACCATTTACATTTCTACAGTGCCTATAGAAAGTAGTCAGACATGCATTTAAATTAGGATTTGTTCACACCTGACAATGCACACTAAACTGAGAAAACCATCCCTACTGTGAAGCACGGTGGTGGAAGGGGATGCTTCTCAGCATCAGGGCCTGGAAAGATAGAGGCCGAATGGATGTAGCAAAGTACAGAGGAATTCTGAAAACAGTGTCCAGATGCAAAATCCCTTGGATTACAGTCAAGATGGCTACTAAAAGGTGGAAGGTGTTGACAAAGGTCTGTCTTGATCATGTGATGATAGATGGCAAAATAGATGCCCTAGCAAGAAAGCAGAAACTGGGACAGAAGTTTAAAAAGGTCAACAAAGTTTAAAAAGGTCCTTGAATGAGCCAATCAAAACAATCAGAAGTGTTGCATGACTGTCCACAACTTTTCCTGAAGGAACTTTACATGGCTTGAACATTTTGTACAGAAGAGTGGTCGAATATTGTCACACCTAGTGTCAAATTTGAGCAAAACTGTTTGAGTCCTATCTCAGACAACTGAAAATACTGCCAAAAGACACACTTCAAAAAAGTGTATAGTATGGTGGGGAGAAATTACTACAATTTCTAAGCATGAAACTGAGGAACTGACACGACAATATGAAAAGATGGTGTAGAATTTGTATAGACACTGTAGCTCCCGCTAAATCAGCTGCTGACAAATTTTTACTTTCGGGAATACCAGAATGTTTAACCTTGTGCGGTGGGAGAACAATGACATGTACAGATCTTCCGGAGCAAATAGGTTTTCAAAGATATATATTAGTAAAAGTTAACTGGTTTCAATTCGAAAAACGTGGACCCTCGTGTTGACTTTTGCATGGAAAACTCGTCATTACTTACCCGCGTTTATTAGATCTTGCTCCTCAGCATCGTCCTCGTCCTCTTCTTTCAACGTGACAGTGATCTCACCTCCCTTCACTTCATTGGCGGCTTCCTCTTCTCTCTCCGCGGCATCTCTCTTTTCTCCCTCTGTAACGGTCACCTCTTTATCTTCTTCTTTAACTACAATATTCAACCACATACCCTCTTTCTCCGTCAGGCAAACCTCCTCTTCTTTAACAGGTGGATAGGAGTGAACAGAGCTCATGGTCATGGATGTTAGCACCTTGCTATCCTTAGCGACTAAGCTATTACTAACTCATACAGCCAGTTAGCTGACTAATAACAACAGCCAAATGTAAAAAAAATAATACACTGAATTGGATAGTTGGCGAGATGGGAAAACGTGCGTTTAGAACAGCGGTTAACATACACAAAAGCCTCTAAAGAGCTGCTTTTTCCCCCCTTTTTTCCCTACTTTAGCTCACACTCGACGGATATGGCTGCCTCCCCAGCAGAGTATGTTGAACCGTCCCGTCCCCTTGATTATACGTCACACTTCAGCAACATTAAATGAAAGACCCACATCGCCTTCTAGTGATAGCAGTGGGTAAGACAGTTGAAGATTTACTGTCTACCTTCCCTTTCTGACCATATTTATATGTACGGACGCTGTTACCAAATACACAGTATAGTTAAACAGTTTTGTTCCACACTGTGGAAAAGAATGCCTTTAAGGACATGATTCACACAGTGAAGCAGTATAAAAAAGTTACCAATATGGATATTTTGAGATTTAGAAATAAATATAAAAATTAATGATTATTTAAATTATAATGTTTGAGTACATCATACTATTACAAATATGATGGTTATGTTTAATGAATTATAAATTTTACCATCAAGATAAGAACCTTTTCTTCCCTAAATGGATGACAAAAAAGTAATTAACATGGAAACATTGTATTTTCAACTGCCTTATACTACAAATGATATTTCAATAGTCTTGTTTAATTGCACTGAGCTATACAGAATAAATGTTTTAAATATGACAATAGATGCATGGGGTGTGAGATCGCCAGTGTGACAACCACTCAACTCAAGTTGAAATAATAGTTAAGTCAGTTTCATAGATAAGAGAATGAGAGACACTGTTCTGTCTGGAAGTAACATGATAGATATCATGATGTCAACTCAGTTGTTAATTCAGGAAGCAGAGTGGTAGAGAGGTACACCAAACTAGCAAGGTGGAAAATATGTTCTGCCCTTCAGCAAATCTGTTAACCCTAACTTCTCCTGCATGTTGCTCTGTATAAGAGCATTTGCCAAATGACTAAAATTGTATTTAAAATATTACTGTTCCTTCTAAATTGACTGACATTTAAATGAAATGTACAGCAACCATTTTTGATATAAGAATTCAGACCCTTGCAATTTCTCCACATTGTTATGTTATAGACTTGATTTATGACCTGCACACAATATCCCATAATGACACGGTGAAAACACTTGAAATTGTGCCAACTGATTGAAAATAAACACACAAAAAAACAATTGGAAGGACCAACATCATTTTCAATGAAGTAGCCATCTTGAGTTTAAAGGCGTGTTTGTATCTGGGCAGACAAGATGTTTCTGTACAGTTCAGAATTCACCACACTGCTGTTGTCAGCAGTTACATCATCAAAGAGAGACAATTCCCGTGGCAGCCATATACATCCAATATAACACGAGGTGGTATGTCAGTTCCCGTGGCAGCCATATACATCCAATATAACACGAGGTGGTATGTCAATTCCTTTCTTCTTTGGAGCAAAACAAATTAATAATTTTGGAAATCAACATGTAACACTATAGCACCAATGCTTACTTCGATCTAAGAAAAAAAAATCATAGATCTTAAATACATTTTGTCCATATATAAATAATCTTAGATTTTCAAGTCATTTTAGCCATATATAGTCAAATCAGCACAATAACCCGTTATCCTTATCAACTATATCCTACCGGTGCAAAACTGTCATGCCATCCTATGATAAATCACTTTTTCTAGATTCAGTTTGTTAGTATAAATGATTGGATTGTTTCTACTGATGAATGAGACTTTAACATTAACAAGCATGTTTGTCATAAAGTGTTATTTCTTTTGAAAGGCAGACCAGAATGGTCTTCAATATTTAGTGCATGTGTATGTATCATGTTTGTTTCTTCTGGTAACGGTCACATGTTTAGGACACGAGGAAAACCACAAAACTCAGCGTTTACTTGAAGGTTCTGACAATGTCAGAGGGAAAGAAGTTGGCAGCAATTACAAAAATAATAGTAGCTGGAAAGTCTCAACATGAGTCGGTGTCTTATATACATACTACACTGAGTCGGTGTCTTATATACATAATACACTGAGTCGGTGTCTTATATACATACTACACTGAGTCGGTGTCTTATATACATACTACACTGAGTCGGTGTCTTATATACATACTGCACTGAGTCGGTGTCTTATATACATACTACACTGAGTCGGTGTCTTATATATATACTACACTGAGTCGGTGTCTTATATACATACAACACTGAGTCGGTGTCTTATATACATACTACACTGAGTCAGTGTTTTATACACATATTTACAGACTCAGTGTCTTATATACATATTTACACAGTCAGTGTATAATTGACATATTAACACTGAGTCAGTGTATTATATACACTGCTCAAAAGAATTAAGGGAACACGCAATAATCACAGTATAACACCAAGTCAATTAAACTTCAAGGTTATCAATCTATCCAGTTAGGAAGCAGAAGCGATTGTGAATCAATGTCACCTGTTTTGGTAAAAATTAAAGTGACAACAGGTGCACTGGAGTGGCAACAACAAGATAACCCCCAGAAAGGGAATGGTTTTGCAGGTGGTGGCCACAGACAAGTGCTCTCTCCTTATCTTTCCTGATTGATTCTTATCTAGTTTTGTATTTTGCTAGTGTCCTAGTCACTACTGGTAGCATGAGGTGGTACCTGCAGCCCATTGAGGTTGCACAGGTAGTCCAGCTCCTCCAGGATGGCACAACCATATGTGCCGTCGCAAGAAGGTTTGCTGTGTCTCCCAGTACAGTCTCAAGAGCATGGAGGATATAACAGGAGACGGGCCGTTACACGAGGAGAGCCGGACAGGGCCGTAGAAGGACATCAACCCAGCAGCAGGATCGGTATCTGCACCTTTGTGCAAGGAGGAACAGAAGGAGCACTGCCAGAGCCCTACAAAATGACCTCCAGCAGGCAGATGGTGTGCATGTTTCTGACCAAACTGTCAGAAACATACTCCATAAGGATGGCATGAGGGCCCCATGTCCTCTAGTGGGACCTGTGCTCACAGCCCAGCACCGTCCCGCTCGATTGGCATTCGAACACCAGAATCGGCAGGTCTGCCGTTGGCGCCCCGTTCTCTTGACAGAGAGCAGGTTCACACTGAGCAGGGGGCTTCCAGGATCCTTGTGAACTTCCAACGCTGCACAATCGAGATCTGACCAACTGCGCCACAATGTACATCCATTCATTCCACTTAAAACTTGTAATTTTTCTGCCCTCCTCTATTTGCCTTCATTGCAAATGTAGATTTGCCATTTGTTCTGCATTTGCCTTCATTGGGCATCTATACATTGCATATCTATACATTGCACATCTATGTCACACCTGTAACACACATTATACTTAATAGTACATTTCTGCCCTCTTCTATTTGCCTTTCTGGTTGGATGCTAACTGCATTTCATTGTACTGTACTTGTTCAATGACAGTGAAGTTGAATCTAATCAAATAAAAAAATATTTATGGTTTGCATGTATGTGTGAACACCAGAGGGTGTACTGAGCAAAGTAGCATTTGTATATAGGTGAGCTCACAGCAACAGGGTTTTGTCTCAGCGGTTTTTCCTGTGTTCATGTGTCAGGAGTGTGCACGGTGAGTCTACCAGAAAGAACACAAGTAGAATAATGTTCGTTAGGAGACCGTGTATTATAATCCTGCCTGGATGCATGTAATGGACAAACTATTCTGTTAACAAATGGACACAGCAAACAAAGAAATTCAGCACTTGGATTTTTGAAGCATCAAAACACTGAACACGTTGGCCAGTCCTCAGTGACCTGAAGTTTCCACCTGGTGGAAAGGCTGCTACAAGTGGTTTGGCCGTGGGTCAGTGATGGTCTGGGGAGGCATATCCTTGGAGGGTCGGATATGCCTCCACGTGCTAGCCAACGGTACCCTGACTGCTATTAGGTACCAGGATGAAATCCTCAGACCCATCGTCAGACCTAACATTGGTGCAGTGGACCCTGGGTTCCTTCCTTCCATTGGGAGGAGATCCCCCAGGACACCATCCACTGTGTCATCAGGAGCATTCCCAGACGTTGTCAGGAGTACATACAGGCACGTGGGGGCCATACACAGTTGCCATGATGAAATGGAACAGTGTTTACTTTGATTTTCGTTGTGAATTTTAATCCAGCCCTCAATTGGTTGGTGATTTTGGTTTCCATTGGCCATTGTTATGTTGTTTTGTTCCCAATGAATTACACAATGTACAGTAAAGGTTGTGATCTTTAATATATTTCGTAAATAGAGACCCAATGTGTGATTTATGTGACCCCTAACCTTTTTGAGCAGTGTACATATTTACAATGACTCAGTGTCTTATATACACTTTTACACTGAGTAATAATTATGTGCATACTCACACTGAGTCATTATCTTATATACATATTTACAGAGTAATCATTAAATACACACATTTACACAGAATAAGTGCAGGTGGTCAGACAGGTCAGGTGGAACAAAAACAACACGGGTCATAAACTTGGGGATACAGTTTCCATGGTGACTGTGGTGATGTGGAAACCGGAGGTACAGAGCTGGGTCAGCTCAGCCGTGAGAAACAACGGCTCGAAGGCATTTCTCCTACATGTGTTCTCTGGTGAACTATCAGGTTGTTTGACTGGGCAAAACTCTTCCCACACTGGTCGCAGATGTAAGGTTTCTCTCCTGAGTGTGTTCTCTGGTGGGACGTCAGGTGGCTTAGCTGAGTAAAACTCTTCCCGCACTCGTCACAGCTATACGGTTTCTCTCCCGTGTGAGTTCTCTGGTGTGATTTCAGGTGGCAAGGCTGAGTAAAGCCCTTCCCACACTCATTACAGATATAAGGCTTTTCTCCAGTGTGTGTCCTCTGGTGGGATATCAGGTTGTTTGACTGAGCAAAACTCTTCCCACACTGGTCACAGCTAAAAGGTTTCTGTCCTGTGTGAATTCTGAGGTGTGACTTTAGGTTGCTGGGTTGATTAAAACTCTTCCCACACTTATAGCAACTATAAGGTTTCTCGCCCAAATCTGTTTGGTGGCGCTCAATAAGTTGATCATCTTGACCAAATACTTTTCCATATTGATTACAGCTATAAGAATGGTCTCCTGTGTGAGACCTCTGGTGAATCTCCAAAGTCTGTGATGTTAAAAAGTTTTTCCCACAGTCTGAGCAGTGGTAACGTTTCTGACCAGTTTGGGTTTGCTTGGGTACAATCATATCACCTGAGGTAGTAAAACACTTCTCACATACATCTGAAGACTTTTCACAAGATCTCTTGTGCGATATCATAAAAAATGATCCAGAAACACGAATTCCACACTGAGAACAGTGGTGAGGTTTATTTCCTGTCGGTCTCTGCTGGTGTTTCTTGAGGTGTTGGGATTTGGAGAGACTCTTCTCTGCCTCTTCAGGACCATGTTGTAGAGACACCCCTTTGACAGTTCAATGAAAAAATAATCAGTTCTGACCCACAGCATTAAGAATGTTTATCATTAATAACATTTTGTTGCAGTAGATTTTTTCTTTGAAAAAATAAACAATTATAAAATATGGTTGTTTCCCCATGTTTGGGAAGAGAAAGATTGTGAAACAATACTTTTAATTAAAATCACAGAGTATAAAATATTATACTTTATAGGGGTATAAGAGTATTAGTATTTGAACCTCAGACAGAACCAAACCACCCGAACTGAACTACCAGTGCTGAACCAACAAAATAAGACAGAATGTAGTGGGATCCAAAGGTGTCTTTGTGGTCCATTAGACAGGTGGGGTCTCCCCTGCTTAATGAAAATATAGATGGATTATCCTGCAAGAGGGGAGATAGGAGCAGAAAACACTGGGACACCTTTGACTGGTCCATTAGACAGGTGGGGTTTTTCCCTCTTAATGAAAATATAGATGGATTATCCTGCAAGAGGGGAGATAGGAGCAGAAAACACTGGGACACCTTTGACTGGTCCATTAGACAGGTGGGGTTTTTCCCCCTTAATGAAAATATAGATGGATTATCCTGCAAGAGGGGAGATAGGAGCAGAAAACACTGGGACACCTTTGACTGGTCCATTAGACAGGTGGGGTTTTTCCCTCTTAATGAAAATATAGATGGATTATCCTGCAAGAGGGGAGATAGGAGCAGAAAACACTGGGACACCTTTGACTGGACAACGTGTCCCTTGTTCCGACAAGAGAATGTAATCTACTGAGGAGGAAATCCACCAGCGTGTCTTCATGTTGAGTAACAGAACCCTGACGGTTGTCGTGGGAACAGATACAGGTGGGAGGACTCATATGAACTTACTTTGATGTGTCAAGTCTCCCTGTCGTCTTCTCACGGTTCCAATCACCCTTAGTGTTTTCCGGAAGTCAAACAGCCGCACTGACACCCTCTTCAGACCCAGGGCCTCAGGGACGGATGGGAGGGGTAGGCTGCTGTTGTCCTGGTAACCGTAAAGAGGGGACAGACTCATCATTAACGATGATGACTAGACAGTTGTCATAAACTGCTTTACAGAAATCTGGTCCAGAACTTGATAAAGCTATCTGCTAGACTCCAGTTAGACAAGCTGTACCAATTAGACCAGACAGTTGTTCTGTTAAGGTTAACTGTATGATAGAACCAGACCAACTAGACCAGACAGTTGTTCCATTAAGGTTAACTGTATGATAGAACCAGACCAGACAGTTGTTCCATTAAGGTTAACTGTATGATAGAACCAGACCAGTCTAGTTGGTCTGGTCAGTCCCAGAGGTTTCCTGCAGTCCACCAGCCTCACTGACACCCTCTTCAGACCCAACAGTAAAGTCCTACTGACAGAGACACGACCCAGGGACTCAGGGAAGGATGGGAGGGGTAGGATACTGTTGTCCTGGTGACAGACACCTCATTATGGAAGCTTTATAGAAACATGGTCCAGACCCTGATAAAGCTTAACTTAAACAGACAGTTGTTCTGTTAGGGTTATCTGAATGATGGAACCAACTAGACTAGACAGTTGTTCTGTTAGGGTTATCTATATTATAGAACCAACTAGACCAGACAGTTGTTCTGTTAGGGTTATCTATATTATAGAACCAACTAGACCAGGCAGTTGTTCTGTTAGGGTTATCTGTATGATGGAACCAACTAGACTAGACAGTTGTTCTGTTAGGGTTATCTATATTATAGAACCAACTAGACTAGACAGTTGTTCTGTTAGGGTTATCTATATTATAGAACCAACTAGACCAGACAGTTGTTCTGTTAGGGTTATCTATATTATAGAACCAACTAGACCAGACAGTTGTTCTGTTAAGGTTATCTATATTCTAGAACCAACTAGACCAGACTGTTGTTCTGTTAGGGTTATCTGTATGATGGAACCAACCAGACCAGACAGTTGATCTATTAAGGTTATCTATATTATAGAAGCAACTAGACCAGACAGTTGTTCTGTTAGGGTTATCTGAATGATGGAACCAACTAGACTAGACAGTTGTTCTGTTAGGGTTATCTATATTATAGAACCAACTAGACCAGACAGTTGTTCTGTTAGGGTTATCTATATTATAGAACCAACTAGACCAGGCAGTTGTTCTGTTAGGGTTATCTGTATGATGGAACCAACTAGACTAGACAGTTGTTCTGTTAGGGTTATCTATATTATAGAACCAACTAGACTAGACAGTTGTTCTGTTAGGGTTATCTATATTATAGAACCAACTAGACCAGACAGTTGTTCTGTTAGGGTTATCTATATTATAGAACCAACTAGACCAGACAGTTGTTCTGTTAAGGTTATCTATATTCTAGAACCAACTAGACCAGACTGTTGTTCTGTTAGGGTTATCTGTATGATGGAACCAACCAGACCAGACAGTTGATCTATTAAGGTTATCTATATTATAGAAGCAACTAGACCAGACAGTTGTTCTGTTAGGGTTATCTGCATGATGGAACCAACCAGATCAACTACACCAGACAGTTGTCATGTTAGTCAAGTACTATCTGGTGATCTGATCTGATGTTGTCTCTACCTTGTCAGGATCTTGGTGTTGTTGAATCTCCCCGGAGGATTCAGGATAATTCTGTCTTTCTCCTGTTGGAACAGTAAGCACAGTCATTGTGGTGAAAGTCAATGTTCAACATCTAGTAAGCCAAGTCTGTTTATATTAATTTTATTTAAAAATATATATATAAACTGGTTACACCATCTTTATCATCATTGACAGCAACCCAACTCGCCCTGTAGTTACTGATCAGTCTCTCACAGCGCCACAGACTAAGAATGTCCGACTCCACACCATGACACTGCCACCACCAGTTCCTGATGCAGCAAAGCACCTCCACACCATGACTCTGCCACCACCAGGTCTTGAAGCAGCAAAGCACCCCCAAACCATGACACTGCCACCACCAGGTCCTGGTACAGCAAAGCACGCCCAAACCATGACACTGCCACCACCAGGTTATTCATGTGGTCCTTCATGGTTGGGGGTTTTCCCAGATATTAAACAGGGCCGTATCACAGAAAAATATAAATGTTTTAATCATCTGTCCATAGAATATTGTTTCAAACTTAGCGTTCATGTTCTAAGTGAGCAGTGATTTCCAACTTGCTACTCTCCCACTGATCATATTTTGTTCTAGGGTTGTTTGTGACTTCCTGGATGAGTTCTTTGTGAGTTTATGGTTCTCTCTTTGAGAGATTTTGGCAGCACAGCTACTCCTGGGAAGATTCACTCCTGTCCCAAACTTTCTCAATTTGGACAATATGGATATGACTTTGGTCCGGTGGAGCCGAGAGACTTTGAAAGAGACAAGTCAGACAGGCCTGGATGTTTACCAAGGTATTTAAACACATGGCCCTAAATCACTTTTAATGGGTGGAAATAACTAGGGAAATATTACGTTATCACACCTGAAGATGGCATGTTTGATTACTTACCACACCAAGAAAATGAAACAAGCACCAAACGTGAGTGTCATTATGTCCTCTCAGACCCCATATATAAATTTCCACTAACATTTGCAATAATGCAGAAAATCAGACAGGGGCAAATATAGGAGTTCAGCAGTTCAAATGTATGTTGTGTGTTCAGTCCCTATTTTGACCATTCTGCATTCAGTCCCTATTCTGTATGTTGTGTGTTCAGTCCCTATTCTGTATGTTGTGTGTTCAGTACCTATTCTGTATGTTGTGTGTTCAGTCCCTATTTTAACCATTCTGCATTCAGTCCCTATTCTGTATGTTTTGCGTTCAGTCCTTATTCTGTATGTTGTGTGTTCAGTCCCTATTCTGTATGTTGTGTGTTCAGTCCCTATTCTGTATGTTGTGTGTTCAGTCCCTATTTTGACCATTCTGCATTCAGTCCCTATTCTGTATGTTGTGCTTTCAGTCCTTATTCTGTATGTTTTGTGTTCAGTCCTTATTCTCTATGTTGTGTGTTCAGTCCTTATTGTGAATGTGCTGTGTCCAGTCCCTTTTCTTCATGTTCGGTGTTACATATAGGTATAAGTCAGAGGTATTTAGAAACGCTGAATGTCTATTCAAAAGAAGTCCATCAGTCCAACAGCTGTAGTTTGGGACTCCATTACTCACTGATGTTAATCAGATCTCCGCTTTTCACCTCTTCGTCATCCTTCTCCGTTTTCAATGTGACAGTTATCTCCTCTTCCTCATCTCCAAAAGCAACATCCCTATTTTTCTCCTCGTCTTTAACAGGAACACCATGCTCCTCTTTCACACTAAACGGTCTTTCCTCTTTCACAGAAACATCCTCCTCCTCTTTCACACTGAACCGTCGTTCCTCTTGTATCACAGAAACAGCTTCTACCTCTCCTCCTGTATTTACAATAACCTCCTCCTCTTCTTCTTTGACAACAATGTTCAGCCACAAACCCTCGTTCTCTGTCCAGCATACTACTTCTGTAGCAGGAGAGTAGTTTAGAGAGCTCATTGTCAGGTCTGCTATCGTTAGCAAGCCTGCAATCGTTAGCGACAAAGCTAGTGCTAACTTAACTAGCCAGCTACCTTATTAAACACAACGAAGACGATGACGTAAATAATAATTTACAATGGTTTACTAGCTAGACGTTTGGCATGTGTTTAAAACATAGTGGCTCAAGTACATTAAAGTGCTTGCAAGATCTTCAATGATGCAGCTTTGTTGGTGGATGTTCGCAAACAAGTAATCTTGCTCCAGGCACTTCCGCCCAAATTCGCGGAAGGTCTAGTAGAACCTTGCGTCAAACGTAGCCATTGTAGCCAATACAAAAGCGCGACACATTTGCGGCTTGATAACCATTGGCTCAATCTGAAAGCTGGAACCAATTATCTCCCACTCCCGCCCACTCCATTCTCCCCATACGTGAATTGTGCTGCACTGTTTATATTCCCCTTGTACTGCAGTTCAAATTAACTTTCCAAAACACATGATCATCTTTGATTCAGTTCTGTCTCGCGTGTGCGAACTCAACGCAGGAACAGCGATAAAAGGACACTGCGATTTTCTTTGAGAAAAGTAGTCTCCTAATAATGGACTGTATGAAATTACTTTTCTGTCATTAAGAATAAACTAAAGTAGTGTTATTGAAAAAGGGGAAACAATTGGTATCCAAATGTATTGTAAAAAAAAATTACGTTGAGTAATAGCATGTTTATTGTAAGAAAAAATTGTCAAGATTTGTTTTTATTAGAACCACATTTAAAAGTCGTTTTAAAAGTGAATGTCATCCTGACCTTAATTCAGCAAGGTGCGGTCGATTCCAGGACTCTGGATCAGAATGTTCGGGGTTTGATCACCACAATTTGTTATTTTAATAATATCACACTCTCCTTAATATACATTTTCTTAAATAACATTAACAGAACCTTGCAAAACAATTTCTGTAAAGTAGTTGTATTGTCAGTATTGGCTGAATCCCCCATTGATCTTGTCACTAAGGAATTGTAATAAAGGAGCACAGTTAATAGACTCTGTGCACCAGCGTAGTGAGGAACTCCCACTTTTGTCAAGAAGTCTGCATTGCAGTTTCCGGTTTGCTTACTAATACTCATCCGCATTAGTAAACAGCTAAACTCACAACAAGATGAGTGATGCTGTTGTACGGAAAAAATAATAATAATGTACATGACTCATGTAAGTTTCAAGGTACAAGTGGGGCATCATTTTAATCAGGAGAATGTCCTCTTGTAATAAAATATGGCTTGCGCCATTCAATGACTTCAAACGCTAGACTAGAAATAGTCAGAAAAGGCGATTTTTTTTATATACTTCCACGTAATGCAGATTTAAGCGCAATTAATACCATATAGGACCAGATGTTTACTTCCTATGCCAGTTGTTATTTTTGTTATTGGACATCACTAATGCTTATTTTAGGCAGGTCTTGGAGACATCTACTAAAAACAGAAATGTTGGGGCGACGCGGGTGATACAAGGGAGGAGGTCCAGTACTTGTTAACAACATTAACATCTGCCCTGTACAGCTGCAACTAGGAGTCATCCGTGACGTGGACACTTCTCCAGGGATGTCAGATACCCACCAGATGGGCATCGAAAGTGCGCATTTTCCCACTGAAATACACAGATTAGCTTCTGAGCTTTTTTCTTCCGGCCCTGAACTACTAAGTTTGTAAGTCTTTATTTGAGTGTATTTGTGTACATATTGCTTCACCGTTTGGAACTCAAAGTATAGGCTTTACCATAATTTAAAACACACTTATCACCCTATCTCGATCCCTTAGAGATAGGGTGAGAAGCTCGGTCACCCGGGAGGAGCTCAGAGTAGAGCCGCTGCTCCTCCACATCGAGAGGGGTCAGCTGAGGTGGCTTGGGCATCTGTTTCGGATGCCTCCGGAACGCCTTCCTGGGAAGGTGTTCCGGTCCCGTCCCACCGGGAGGAGACCCCGGGGAAGACCTAGGACACGCTGGAGGGACTATGTCTCCCGGCTGGCCTGGGAACGCCTCGGTGTCCCCCCAGAAGAGCTGGAGGAAGTGTCTGGGGAGAGGGAAGTCTGGGCATCCCTGCTTAGACTGCTGCCCCCGTGACCCGGCCCCGGATAAGCGGAAGAAGATGGTATGGTATGGGTATGGTAAAACACACTTCTGTGTTCATCGATTATGAGCATCAGGTGTGACAAACAGATATGAGGGTGTGATCTTGGTGTTCTGATTGACTCAGACCTCAATTTCAACAATCATATTAAAGCGGTCACAAAAACAGCATTCTTTCATCTTGAAAATATAGCCAAAATCAGGGGCTTGGTGTCTGAAAAAGACCAAGAGAAGCTCATCCATGCTTTAATCTCTAGTAGGGTTGACTACTGTAATGGGCTCTTAACTGGATTCCCCAAAAAGACTGTAAAACAGCTGCAGCTCATTCAGAATGCTGCTGCTAGAATGTTAACCAGAACCAAGAGAACAGAGCACATCACTCCGGATCTTAAATATTTGCATTGGCCTCCAATCAGTTACAGAATAGATTTTAAAGTGGTGTTTTTAGTTTATAAATCTCTGAAAAAGCCCCGAATACATTTCTGATATGTTTGCAGAATATAAACTGAGCAGGGCTCTTAGATCCATGAACACAGGTCAGCTAGTAGAGCCCAGATTCCAAACTAAACATGGAGAAGCTGCATTTAGCAGTTATGCTGTATACAACTGGAATAAACTACCAGAAGATCTTAGACCTGCCCCAAACATTTAAATTTTTTAATCCAGGTTAAAAACACTCTTTTCATGCGCCTATGACAGCGCTTGAACTTCACCAGACTGTTTTTATAGATTTTTCTTCCATTTTCTTCTTTGATGTGTTATTATTAGGTATTTTCATATTTCTCTCTCTTTGATTCAATGTTTTATTATTATTTTCTTGTTATTGTATTTCTATTTTTCTGTGTTTTACCAATTGTTTTTTTGTAATGCAAGTTCTGGTGCTATCAGAGGAATAACATCTGTGTAAATGTAACTGCTGATGACAGATAATGCAAGTCCTTGTGCTGCTGTTTATACATGGATTTAGGATATTATCTCACAAAAGGACTGACAAGTTTATCAAAGTGCTGGAGTGCAAGGATTGAGATACCAGGGTGGAGAGTCTCCCTGGAGGGTGGTTAGAGAATTGTAACAATCTGACTGTTTTATTCTACTGCATCTTCACATATTTCTTCTTCATTGTAAAACATATTGAATTGCTTCTATGTATGAATTGTTCTATATAATTAAACTTGCTTGCATGAGATCAGCATGGCCCTACTGCTGAACCTGCCTTATATTAAGGCTTTTCTGGGTGAGTTCTCTGGTGTGAGTTCAGGTGGCATGGCTGACTAAAACTCTTACCACACTCATCACATCTATATGGTTTCTCTCCTGTGTGAGTTCTCTGGTGTAATTTCAGGTTGCTAAGATGACTAAAACTTTTCCCACATTGATCACAAATATAAGGCTTTTCACCTGTGTGTGTCCTCTGATGTGACTTCAGGTTGCCTCGATGACGAAAGCTCTTCTCACATTGATCACAGATGAAAGGTTTCTGTCCTGTGTGAGTTCTCTGGTGTGATTTCAGGTTGCTTAGATGACTAAAATTCTTCTCACACTTATCACAACTATAAGGCTTTTCACCTGTGTGTGTTCTCTGGTGTAATTTCAGGTTGCTTGGCAGGGTGAAACACTTCCCACATTGAGAACAGCTATAAGGTTGCTCTCCTGTATGAGTTCTCATGTGTACCGTCAGCTGGCGGGATGCAGAAAAACTCATTACACACTGAGAGCAGCTGTAAGGTTTCTCTCCTGTGTGGATTCTCCGGTGTATCTTAAGTTCTGTTGAAGAACTTAAACTCTTCCCGCAGTCAGAGCAGTGGTGAGGTTTCTTTCCAGATGGTCTTTGTTGGTGTTTCTTGAGGTGATCTAATCTGGAGGGGGTCTGTAACTTGTCAGGACCGTGGTGTTGTTGAAGTTCCCCAAAGGATTCCAAACAGTCATGACTGTCTCCTGTGTAAAAATCTAAATCAGAAAGTAATTACCATTATTTAGAAGGATGTCAGTGTTGTCATTAGCTAGCGAACGTAACATTTGCCCAAACCTTTTGCTTGCTCAAATTTGGTGGAGACCCCAGCAATTCTGCAAGTTAGCAAGCATTGTATTGGGATAGCTTTCTGACCAGTAAAATTCCTATGTAACACATGTTTAAAGGGGTAGTTAGTCTTTCTTTTTGGTGAGGCCATTAGCTTGCTACCTCAGATATGTAATTTGCTAATTTAGTTGCTGGAAAGCAGGGCATTTTTCCTTTTCTTGGTCGAAAGTCCCTGAGAAAGTGTTTGCGAGTCTACAAGCCCAGACCCGCCACCATTTGGAGCCCCGCCTCACAGATTTGTAATTCGCTAAAAAATTAATTATGGGGGGAAAAAGCCTTTAATGACAGGTGTTCCAGGCTCATATGTGCTTTGCACAACAGCCAGGGCACAATGTTATAAGACAGGTAACTTTGAAACATCAGACTGCACATTTTGTAGATTTTAGTGTCAGTATTATTTTATTTGTTCTACCAAAACTATAGAACTTACTCTGATGTGTCAAATCTCCTCCTCCTCTTGTGTTATCGTTCAGTCCCAGAGGTTTCCTGCAGTCCACCAGCCTCACTGACACCCTCTTCAGACCCAACAGTAAAGTCCTACTGACAGAGACACGACCCAGGGACTCAGGGAAGGATGGGAGGGGTAGGATACTGTTGTCCTGGTGACAGACACATCATTATGGAAGCTTTATAGAAACATGGTCCAGACCCTGATAAAGCTTAACTTAAACAGACAGTTGTTCTGTTAGGGTTATCTGAATGATGGAACCAACTAGACTAGACAGTTGTTCTGTTAGGGTTATCTATATTATAGAACCAACTAGACCAGACAGTTGTTCTGTTAGGGTTATCTATATTATAGAACCAACAAGACCTGACAGTTGTTCTGTTAGGGTTATCTATATTATAGAACAAACTAGACCGAACTGTTGTTCTGTTAGGGTTATCTATATTATAGAACCAACTAGACCAGACTGTTGTTCTGTTAAGGTTATCTGTACGATGGAACCAACCAGACAAGACAGTTATTCTGTTAAGGTTATCTGTATGATAGAACCAGACCAACTAGACCAGACAGTTGTCTTGTTAGTCAAGAACCATCTAATGATCTGATCTAGAGTCTCTTTTCTACCTTATCAGGATCTTGCTGTTGTTGAGGCTCCCCAGAGGATTCAGTATAGTCACCTCTCTCTCCTGTAGGAATGAAACAGTCAGACAGTCAATGTAGTAGATATTTAAATAGGTGGTTGGTACACATGTACTAATGTATGGGTTTGAATCTGGTTTCACAGCTCTCTCCTCTCTTCACCCACTTATTTTCAAATAAATCACAAAAGCTGAGCAGCAATGGTCATATTTTGTCTTTTATGTATGATTAAATCAAATAACTAAACATCTAAATATGATCACAATCTGGCTAACATAAAACAAAACCAAAAATCAAGGTTCTCTGAGACTTTCAAGATAATCAGATGGGAGCCTATGTGATCTCCAGGGCCTGGGATTATCAGATGTGAGTTTGGTCCTATGTGATCTCCAGGGCCTGGGATTATCAGATGTGAGTTTGGTCCTATGTGATTTCCAGGGCCTGGAATTATCAGATGTGAATTTGGGTTTATGTGATCTCCAGGGCCTGGGATTATCAGATGTGAATTTGGGTTTATGTGATCTCCAGGGCCTGGGATTATCAGATGTGAGTTTGGTCCTATGTGATTTCCAGGGCCTGGAATTATCAGCGGGGGATATGGGTGTATGAGAACATCCAGGCTCGGAGGCTTGACACAGGGAGTGGGGTCAGGGAATCTGCTCTGCAGTTTAGTCTTGGACTCTAAAAACATTACTTACTGGTGTTAATTAGATCTCCAGTATCGCCTTCGTCCTCCCTTTTCATTTTCAGGGTGACATTTATCTCCTCTTCCTCCTGTTTCTCTTCTTCCACATCATCATCCTCGTCTTTCACGCCGAACGTTCCATCCTCTTCCGTCGCATGAACAGCCCCACCCTCTCCTTCAGTATTCACGGTAAATTCATCCTCTTCTTCTTTCACGATTATGTTCAGCCACAGACGACGTTTCTCCGTCCAGCAGCATCCCTCTTCGGTGGCAGGAGAGCAGTTTTGAGAGCTCATTGTCATGGATGTTAGCGAGCCTGCTATCGTAACCAGCCTGGTACAGTAGCTGAATAATTATAACGTATTGAAAATGTACATTGGCTAACTAGACAGATGTCAAAGATGTGTTTAATATATGGTGTCTAAAATTAACGAACGGGTCTAAATAGAACCAGTGTTTCAGCTTTGTTGGTTTACAAGCTAAGGATGTGTCTGCCGAAATTCTTTAGTATTATTACGAACCGTAATTTATCATTTTAAGGTGAGTGCTGCCACCTACTGTACCGGAATGTATGCTACATTTCTGTCTTGTTGGCAACATTAAAAAAGCTTCTGAGTCACGGAATTTTAGAACATTTCAAAACGCAAGTCGTCGTAAAACTGTGTTCATTAATTTGTATTAAAAAAAAACGTCTTTAAACATGATTAAATTTTTTGTCTGAGACCTGGATCTCTTTTAAGGCTGTGCCCTGTGTATACATGTTTAGTTACAATAGTTCTGGTCCAGTGGATAGTGTTTGTATGGTTAACGTCTGAATTAAAGCAGTTAGAGAAATACCTACTACTTACCTGAAATGGTAAACAAACTGAATTGGTGGACCTCCATGTTATATTCAGACCATCTTCATTTAATTCCAGACTCTTTTACACTCTTTTACCCCACTGACCCGAGATCTGATGAAAACAAGGCTACAAAGGTCAACCAAGAATACACACTGACCCGAGATCTGATGAAAACAAGGCCCCAAGGCGTGAGGCGGTGAGCGGTTACAGGGAGGTAAATAATGTAGACAGGTCAGGTTGCCTTCTAGAATGTGATGTGTTTTATTGACAAAGTACGCAGACAAGATGGATGTCCATTAAAGTCTAGGATGGTTCTAAACCCAGTTCTTCTGAATCCGTGTTCATACCATGTTTTGCACCATGACGCGTCTGGTAATGGCTACATTTAAAACAGCTCAAGTGTAGTTTTAATAGACAAGGAACATATTTGTCTGAATGTCCAGACCATAAATTATGAACAGTGACATATACAATTAACTACTAGGTAGAAATAATAAAAAAACAGAAACACCTGATGTATACAAACCCTGGGAAGCTGAAGTTATCATCATCCCACATTCTGTTCTGCTACTCAGGTATGGTGTTTGAGATAATTTCACTGTTCTGAAACCCAGGTCTGGTATTTGAGCTCACTCTACACTCTCTTCTGCTACCCAGGTCTCCTGAGTGTATTTTCTCATGTTTAATCATCAGATTATTTTGTTACATTTATCACAGCAATTAGGTTTTTATCCTGTGTGTGTTCTTTGGTGTACTGCCAGGTTGCTTGAAGTAGTAAAACTCTTACCACAGTTTGAGCAGTGGTAAGGTTTGTCTCCTGTGTGGGTTCTCTTGTGCGATGTTAAGCAACTTGAGGTAGTAAAGTTAATTCCACAGTGGGAGCAGTGATAGGGCTTCTCTCCAGTGTGTGTTCTCTGGTGTATTTTCAGCTTGTCTAATCTAGAAAAACTCTTCCTACAATTGGTGCAGTGATAAGGCTTCTCTCCTGTGTGTATTCTCTGGTGCGATCTTAAATGTTCTGATCTAACAAACCTCTTCCCACAGTCAGAGCAATGGAAAGGCCTCTCTCCTGTGTGAATTCTCTGGTGTACAATTAGGTGACTAGGCTGAGTAAAGCTCTTCCCACATTGATCACAGCCATAAGGCTTCTCTCCTACATGTGTTCTCCGGTGTGACACCAGGTAGCTTGAGGTTGTAAAGCTCATTCCACAGTTGGAGCAGTTATAGGGCTTCTCTCCAGTGTGCACTCTCTTGTGTACAGTCAGGTTTGATGACTGAGTGAAACTCTTTCCGCACTGATCACAGCCATAAGGCCTCTCACCTGTGTGTGTCCTGTGGTGCATTATCCGCTCACTTGAGGAAGTGAAATTTTTCCCACAAACTGAGCAGTGAAAAGGCTTCTCTCCAGTGTGTGTTCTCATGTGCAGCGTTAAGTGTTGTGATGTTGAAAAGCTCTTTTGACAGTTAGAGCAGTGATAAGGCTTTTGCCCTGTGTGTGTTTGCTGGTGTATTTTCAGACTGCTTGAATGAGCAAAATGAATCCCACAGTCAGGGCAGTGATAAGGTTTATTTCCTGTGTGTATTCTCTTGTGTGTGATCAGGTGTGATGACTGAGTGAATCTTTTTCCACACTGATCACAGCTATAAGGCTTCTCACCTGTGTGTGTTCTCTGGTGTATGACTCTTTCACTTGAGTTGATAAAGCTTTTCCCACAGGCTGAGCAGTGGAAAGGCTTCTCTCCAGTGTGCGTTCTTATGTGCAGCGTTAAATAGTGTGAGGTGGAAAAGCTCTTCTCACAATTGGAGCAGTGGTACGGCTTCTGTCCAGTATGTGTTAGCTTGTGTGTTTTCAGACTACTTGAATGAGCAAAATTAATCCCACAGTCAGGGCAGCAATATGGTTTAATTCCTGTGTGCATTCTCTTGTGTGTAATCAGGTGTGATGACTGAGTGAATCTCTTCCCACACTGATCACAGCTATACGGTTTCTCTCCAGTGTGTACTCGCTGGTGCAGCTTCAAATTATATGATGTTGAAAATCTTTTCTCACAATCTGAACAGTAGTAAAGCTTCTCTCCTGTGTGCGTTCTCTTGTGTAGAATCAGTTTACCTGAGGAAGCAAAACTCTTCCCACATTGACCACAGCCATTGTGGATTCTCTGGTGTATTTTAAGTGCTGATAGACTTTTGCAATTCTTCCCACAAACAGAGCAGTGGTGAGGTTTCCTCCCCGTGGGTCTCTGCTGGTGTTTTTTGAGATGTTCTGATGTGGAGAGACTCCTCTCTGCCTTGTCAGGATGAGGATGTTGTTGTGGCTCCCCAGACGATTTGTATCTCCCTCCTGTGTGAACAACACAGTTAGGCAGACCGTTACATTCTGTCCTGCTTGTATCCTGAGCTGGAGACCAGTGGAATTAACTGTAGTCAATTTTAAATGTTTTTACAACATTCAATTGTATAAGATGGAACAGAAGGCTACAATTTTACTCAAAGCCAGTTAAGTTAAATTGCACAGGACAATTCCACATGGGAAGATCTAATTCACGTGGGACAGTGCGACATAAGTGGTTCTGTCATCTTTTGCAGAATAAGAATTCCCATTTTATATCTATGCACTTGTGATCAATAAAACTAAAATTGACACCAACACCACATCTACTTCACATAAGCAGGGAATAATTTACCTAGAAAGGGAATAATCTTCAGCACATAGGCAGCATAACAATATCCCAACCATTTATCCTTTAATCTCTCTGTAGATCCTGGGAAGATATGTGTGACCACAGGACCTGCACAATGACACGGACACCTTTTAAAACTTAAAACAGAACTACAACTTACTCTGACGTGTCAAATCTCCTCCTCCTCTTGTGTTATCGTTCAGTCCCAGATGTTTCCTGCAGTCCACCAGCCTCACTGACACCCTCTTCAGACCCAACAGTAAAGTCCTACTGACAGAAACACGACCCAGGGACTCAGGGAAGGATAGGATGGGTAGGATACTGTTGTCCTGGTAACCATAAAGAGAGGACAGACAAGTCATTACTATGGATGCTGATGGACTAATATAAGAAGTGCTTAACAGAAACCTGGTCCAGACCCTGATTAAGCTATAAGCTAGACCCAAACCCTAACTAGACTGAATGCTAGAACCAGACCAACTATACCAGACAGTTGTTCTGTTAAGGTTAATTGTATGATAAAACCAGACCAACTATACCAGACAGTTGTTCTGTTAAGGTTAATTGTATGATAGAACCAGACCAACTATACCAGACAGTTGTTCTGTTAAGGTTAATTGTATGATGGAACCAGACCAACTATACCAGACAGTTGTTCTGTTAAGGTTAATTGTATGATAAAACCAGACCAACTATACCAGACAGTTGTTCTGTTAAGGTTAATTGTATGATAAAACCAGACCAACTACACCAGACAGTTGTTCTGTTAAGGTTAATTGTATGATGGAACCAGACCAACTATACCAGACAGTTGTTCTGTTAAGGTTAATTGTATGATAAAACCAGACCAACTAGACCAGACAGTTGTTCTGTTAAGGTTAATTGTATGATGGAACCAGACCAACTATACCAGACAGTTGTTCTGTTAAGGTTAATTGTATGATAGAACCAGACCAACTATACCAGACAGTTGTTCTGTTAAGGTTAATTGTATGATAAAACCAGACCAACTACACCAGACAGTTGTTCTGTTAGTTAAGCACCATCTAATGATCTGATCTTGAGACTCTTTTCTACCTTCTCAGGATCTTGGTGTTCTTGAGGCTCCCCAGAGGAACCAGGATAGTCACATCTCTCTCCTGTATGAATGAGACAGTCAGTGTAGTGAATGTTTCAAATGTAATTTCCTCCTGGCAATAATGGTCATGTTATCTTTTTCTTCTCAAAACCTCAGGCAGCTCTACTCGTTTTGGTCACCAAAATGATTATTGCTCTCATTTGATTGATATTCACAAAATAGAGTAAATAAATGGATAGGTTTATAAAAACAAGATCAGCCAAAAACAAAAGTGTAGTGTTATAGATCTACTTTCTTAGATATGAGAGCTACTTTCATTTTAAAAAATCTAGTTGTCTCCCAGTAACTTTTCCCTAATCGTCCTGTTATTGTGCCAATCTATAATTTCATTTCTGAATGTAAGTACATATGGGATGCAGGAACATCCTATTTCAGTACGTTTCAACCATTTAGAAAGGTTGGTCCTGATGAAACACTGCCGTCACACTGATGTCAACAGTACTTACTGACGTTAATCAGATCTACAGAGAAATATCCACATATACACAGTACTTTCTGACGTTAATCAGATCTACAGAGAAATATCCACATATACACAGTACTTACTGACGTTAATCAGATCTACAGAGAAATATCCACATATAAACAGTACTTACTGACGTTAATCAGATCTATAGAGAAAGTTCCACATGTAAACAGTACTACTTACTGACGTTAATCAGATCTACAGTCTCCTCTGTGTCCTCTAATATGAGAGTAGCCCCCCCTTCCTTCACTCCAAAAACGATATCTTTCTCTTTCTTAACTGTCAAATGATTGTCCTCTTTCTCCATGAGCGCCTCTTCCATCACAGGGACTTCGTTCTTTTCTTCTTTCACAGTAACACCTTCACCTACTACAGCTTTCTCTAAGGTGACCACATCCTCTTCTTCCTTCTCTTCTTTCACAAATCTCTGTTTATGCATCAAACTGACCTCCCCCTCTTTAGAAGCAGGGGAATAGCTCATGTTCAGAGATGGTTAGGGTTTTCTTGCTAGCCTTTACGAGACTCTGCGGTCAAGCTTGAACTAGCTAAAAACAACGGTACTTGACCAGCCCAAACAACGTAAGAAAATTCTTATATATTGGCTACCCGACTAATATTATTAGACTCATATTTATCTAAATGTCTAAATAAAATATTTCCTATTTTTGCTAAGCAAACTATCGAGGTGGCTAACTATTAGAACCGTGTAGAAGTGTCCACGTCCACTACATTATACGTCACCATGGTATCTAAACCTTAAAGACAAACAGCCGAACCTGCAGACTGGAGTGTGTAACGCGGTTAAAAAAACACCCGCGCCTGTATCTCCGTTTTGCATGAAGTGGCCATATGTAGGATTTTTCCTGAACTACTGGCACAAATATAAGAATGAATGACCAGAAGATACTTGAAGAAACATTCTTCCCGGATCGGCAGTTTACATTGACTTACACTTCCTTTAGACCAGTGACGTACGGTGAGGTCTAAGTCAGGGTAGGCAACGAGAAATACACTAAAATCTGATAGTCTACTCAGCAGTCGGGTTGAACTCCCTAGCAAATCTATGTATATTACATAGAAATACATTGGAAGCAAATAGATTTAAAAGGAACTGTACTGTTGCTCTCCCAGTACAGTCTCAAGAGCATGGAGGATATACCAGGAAACAGGCTGTTCTCTTTACAGATGAGAACATGTTCACACTGAGCATGTGACAGATGTGGAAAGAGTCTGGAAACACCATGGTGAATGTTATGCTGCCTGCAACATCATCCAGCATGACTGGTTTAGTGATGGTCTGGGGAGGTATATCTTTGGAGGATCGCATAGACCTCCATGTGCTAGACAATGGTACCCTGACTGTTGTTAGAATGAAATTGTTAGAATGAAATCCTCAGACCCATCGTCAGACCTGACGCTGGTGCAGTGAGCCCTAGGTTCCTCCTGGTGCAGGACAATCCCAGGCCTCATGTGGCAAGAGTGTGTAGGCAGTTCCTGGATGAAGAAAGCATTGATGCCATTGACTGTCCCTCACGTTCCCCAGACCTGAATCCAATTGAAGACATCTGGGATGTTATTTATCGGTGCATCAGACGCCACCAGGTAGAGCCATAGACAGTCCAGGAGCTCACTGATGCCCTGATCCAGGAGATCCTCCAGGAAACCATCCACCATCTCATCAGGAGCATGCCCAGTCGTTGTCAGGAGTACATACAGGCACGAGGGCCACACACACTACTGAGTCACATTATAAGTTGCTGTGATGAAATTCACTCACGTTGGAACAGCCTGTGATTGTTTACTTTGATTTTCGGTGTGAGTTTGAATCCAGCCCTCATTTGGTTGGTGATTTGGGTTTCCACTGACCGTTGTTACGTCATTTTGTTCTCAACGAATTACACAATGTACAGTAAAGGTTGTGATCTTTAATATATTTCGTTCATCGAGACTGAATGTGTGATTTCAGTGTTCCCTTAATTTTTTTGAGCAGTGTATTTTACTACATCAATCTCAGCACGTTTCTGTAATATCACCGGTTTCATTTGCATGACTCCCTAAGCAATTGAGTGTGCAATCGCCGGACGAAAAATATTTTCCCACGGGTATGCTATACATCATGTGGCCCTTACAAAACAACCGATTAAGCAAAATAGTATGAATCCAAAAATGTCAGGTCTGAATCCAATAAGCCATATAGCCTACACAATTTTGTAGACACATTTCTGCAGAAAATAGCAACAAAATAATAATATTGAACGTATTTTATTTGAAGACGGAATCCAGTCACCTATCCATCTGAACTAATCTGGGTCGCTGATGGCAGATGATTCCAGACAGCATAACCAGCCTTTGACCCATATGGTGTCAGCAATAGAAAACAGCAGGCATGGAAAGCAGAATAACCTGCTAGCTTCAGCGCAACCACAGTCACTCAGTTCTTAAATGCTATTTATTTTGGTAATCACTCAGTTCCTAAATACTATTTAAACTTCTGGTAATCTTCTGCCCCTTAAGCTGTTGTAAATACGTAAAATCAGGTGTTGGTCTACCCTTAGACAGAATTACTTTTTTTGTTCAAAAGATAAAGTGAAAAATAGTTCTAGATGTGACAATGAATTTGGCACGTCCATAGCTTGCTAGGCCAGTTAATTTGCTAGCTGGTCTCGCGGGGCTGGGGAGCAAGTGGCTAAAATATTTTGATTGGTTGGAAGCGACATGACTAAACCCCAAAAGCCTTTTGCTTTTCCGTACCCATTTGTAAGAATCTGAACATACTAGACACTTGCCAACCTCAAAATTGTTTGCATTCACTAGATCCAGCGGGAAAAGCAGTGTTTTTGCCAACCCTTTTGAGGAACAGGAGCTGGGGGAGAGCGGTTTAGCCAAAACACTCAATAAGGTATATCTGCAGACCGCAAGTCGGGGGCGTTACTTAATATGGGGGTTCCTGAATATTAAGTTACGCCCTCTGATGTTCGCTATTGGTCAGTTTAAATGGGGGTTCCTGAATATTAAGTAACACCCACTGTATGCCCCTGACTTGCGGTCTGCAGATATACCCTCCTCAAAACACTGCCTCAGCACATATTTCTTGTAAATAAATCCACAAAATCTAAATGACATTTTCTGGACTATTTAAAATTTTATTTCTGTTGACAAATCAATAATCATTGCAGAAAAAAATATTTATTTGGAACACAATAACATACATTCAAAACCCCAGGGTAGTCACTGCCCACACATACATCACTGCTTTAGATACTGGCAGTACTATCCTTCCCATCCTCAACTAGTTAATACTGTTCTATTCAGTACTATCCTTCCCATCCTCAACTAGTTACTGTTCTATTCAGTACTATCCTTCCCATCCTCAACTAGTTAATACTGCTCTATTCAGTACTATCCTTCCCATCCTCAACTAGTTAATACTGTTCTATTCAGTACTATCCTTCCCATCCTCAACTAGTTAATACTATTCTATTCAGTACTATCCTTCCCATTCTCAACTAGTTTATACTATTCCGTTAAATATTTAGTGTTCCCACCAAATTCATTTAGTGGGAACATCTTCCTGATGAAGTCTATGACTGTTGTAGTGCCTCAAATCAACACTGAACCAGAATCAACACTGTCCTACCCTCAAACTGGACCAGAATCTACACTGTCCTACCCTCAAACTGAACCAGAATCAACACTGTCCTACCCTCAAACTGAACCAGAATCAGTGTCCTACCCTCAAACTGAACCAGAATCAGTGTCCTATCCTCAAACTGAACCAGAATCAACACTGTCCAAAACACACAAGGACCTCTTTCTGCCAAGTCTTATTTTCTGTCACTGAGGATTAACAGTCTAGGTGGCATCCCCAGAATCTCACACATATGCTCCCTCACTTTCATTACCTTAACCAATAGATGTGAACAAATACCTTTTGGGTTTGGCTAAAACTCTTTGCTAAATCCCTATCTAAAACCACTACTAATGTATAGTACAATAACCCCATTTTATATTCCATTATTCCCAGAAACCCAGGATCTCACTCAACCAACTAACAAAAGCAAAAATCCTCACTCAATTAGGTAATCTGAAAACATCAGGTAAAACAACATGCACATAGGTTAACACAGAGAACCTCAGGTAAAACAGCATGCACATAGGTTAACACAGAGAATCTCAGGTAAAACAACATGCACATAGGTTAACACAGAGAACCTCAGGTAAAGCAAGATGCACATAGGTTAAAACAGAAAACGGGTTGGAAATATAATTCAACATTTATTCAACATCCCACAAATCATAATTACAGGTTTTTAATATCAGAATTTTCTATGTTTCTGGTGTCTTTCTCTAACCCTTCTTTAAGACTGCCAATATACAACCTGTTTTCAAAAAAGTTGAGACCCTGTGTCAAATGCAAATGAAAACAGAATGCTGTGTTGCATCACCTCTTCTAACAACACTCTGTACACGTTCGGGAACTGAGGAAACCAATTGCTGTAGTTTTGAAAATGAAATGTTTTCCCATTCTTGCTTGATACAGGATTGCAGCTACTCAACAGTCCGGGACTGCAGGCAGGCAGTTTAGCACCTGGACTCTTTTACTATGGAGCCATGCTGTTGTAATACGTGCAGAATGTAGTTTGGCATTGTCTTGCTGAAATATGCAAGGCCTTCCCTGACAAAGACGTCGTCTGGCAGCATGTTGTGCCAAACCTGTATACAATATTTAACATTAATGGTGCCTTCACATACGTGCAAGTCCCCCATGCCATGTGCACTAATGCACCCCCATACCATCACGGACGCTTTTGAACTGCGCCCTGACAACAAGCCGGATGGTCCCTCTCCTCTTTAGTCTGGAGGACGCGTCGTCCATGATTCCCAAAAATAATTTTACATTTTTGATGTAAAATTTTCCACTCTGTCTCAGTCCATCTTAAATGAGCTCAGGCCCAGAGAAGGCGGTGGGGGTTCTGGATCTTGTTTATATCTGGTTTCATCTTTTTATGGTAGAGTTTTCATTTGCATTTGTGGATGCAACGATGTACTGTGTTCACAGACAATGGTTTTCTGAAGTGTTCCTGAGCCCATGCAGTGATTTCCACTACAGAATCCTGTCTGTTTTTAATGCAGTGCCGCCTGAGAGCCCGAAGATCATGGCCATCCAATATTGGTTTTTGGCCTTGTCCCTTGTGTACAGAGATTCCTCCTGATTCTCTGAATCTTTTACTGATATTAAGTATCATAGATGAGATGCCCAAACTCTGCAACTTTACATTGAGAAACTTGACTCTTAAATTGTTGCACTATTTGCCTGCACAGTTTTTCACAGAGTGAACCCCTCCTCATCTTTACTTCTGAATGACCCTCTTTTTTATACACAATCATGTTACTAAACTGCTGTCAATTAACCTAATCAGTTGTGAGATGTTCCACCAGGTTTTTTTTAGTATTACACAACTTTTCCAGTTTTTTGTTGCCTCTATCACAGCTTTTTTGAATCGTGTTGCTGGCATGAAATTCAAAGTGGGTATATATTTTTTAAGTAACAATAACATTTCTCACTTTCAACACTTGATATGTTGTCTTTGTACTATTTTCTATTGAATATAGGGTTTAAATGATTTGCACATCATTGCATTCTGTTTATCTTAACATTTTACACAGCATTTCTGGAAAAGGGTTTGTTTATTCATGATACCAACATGAGAAGCACCTCAACAAGAAAACCTTACAAATGTATCATAGTTTTATTTCTCCCCCATGCAGAATCAGGTCTCCAAAGATGCAAAATTCTGAACCAAAAAAGGACTCACTACAAATCACTACAAACTCTATTCATTACTAAATCATCTACTAAAACGAGATTACACGTGCTAAAATATGTTAGACTGAAATCACACCTCTAATCTAAGAAAATAGAAGAAACAGTATAACATACAGTGTATAAATGGGGGTTGTGATTATAGAAATCAGAAATATCAGACTTTCAGAAACAGATCAAACTAACATCCTTTGTCCTTGTCTCTAAGAAAAATGTAAATGTTTTTCATTAGCTTGATTTTACACAGAAAATAAATCTAACCTTTAATTTAAATGAAATTTAAATGAAAAAATATAATAATGAAGCAATTAACCTAATCTATGCAGTTTTTATAAATGCACCACACTGGTGTGCAAATTTACAAAAATATCCAGACCCTTGTTATGTTGATTTCAGCTACAGGATCTACCCTTTGTGGATTCTCTGGTGGGATGCCAAGTTGGTTGAGGTAGTAAAACTCTTCCCACAGTCTGAGCACCAGTAAGGTTTCTCTCCAGTGTGGGTACGCTTGTGACTTATCAGATTGCCCAAGAAACCAAATCTCTTCTTACACCGATCACAACGATAAGGTTTCTCTCCTGTGTGGGTTCTCTTGTGTGATGTGAGGCTGCTTGAAGTATTAAAGTTTGTTCCACAACTGAAGCAGTGATAAGGCTTCTCTCCTGTGTGTGTTCTTTCATGTATTTTCAGTTTGTCCAATCGAGCAAAACTCTTGACACATTTGGAACAGTGGTATGGTTTCTCTCCACTGTGCACCCTCTTGTGTAGATTCAGGTTTGTTGACCGAGTGAATCTTTTTCCACACTGATCACAGCCATGAGACTTCTCCCCTGTAGGTGCTCTTTTTATTATTTGTTCACTTGAGTTGATAAAGCTTTTCCCACGGTCAGAGTGGTGATGAGATCCTTTCCCAGTAGGTTTCTGCTGGTGTTTCTTGAGGTTTTCTGATCTGGAGTGACTCTTCTCTGCTTTCTCATCATGATGTTTTTGAGGCTTCCCACGATATTTACGCCTCTGTCCTGTGTGACAAAATCAGATGGTTAACTTCTCACCCCACGTTATTCCAACACAATCTGTCCTGAGACCATCGCTACATGGATTTTCAATTAAGAAACATGTTTAAATTATCAGTATTGTACAAAGAATCCATGGAGCTCTGGATGCAGTCTTACAGTGTTAACAGCTGATGGTGGCTTGATATTCTTCAACAGTTCATCTGGGACAAATAGCCACTTGCTAAGGCCACAACCAGTGTTGGGGAACTAGTAACTAATTACAGTTACCATAACTAGTTTACATTGCTTAGTTACTTGCTGTAGAAAGTAAGCTGTTAATTAACTTAGCCATTACTTTAGGATCAGTCCTTTGATTCTATATCCACGTGTTGGTCTCTTATGCCCAGAAGGCAGAGATTAAATGGGACATCATATAATAATGTAGTCAGGTATTGCATAGTCATTGTCAGTCACCAGCATATAACATTATCAATCATTATACAGCAAAAGTGACCAATCCTATTGCCATAAGTAATAATATACCATAATGACAAACACTATTTGCACATACAGTGGGGAGAACAAGTATTTGATACACTGCCGATTTTGCAGGTTTTTCTACTAATAAAGCATGGCTAGGACTGTCATTTTTATCATACGTACACTTCAACTGTGAAAGACGGAATCTAAAACAAAAATCCAGAAAATCACATTGTATGATTTTTAAATAATTAGCATTTTATTGCATTTATTACATCCTTTGTAAGTAGGAAAACCTGCAAAATCGGCAGTGTATCAAATCGTTGTTCTCCCCACTGTACTTGCGTTTAGTTCTTTAATCAACGTGCCTCCACATTTTCAGGCCAGGCTAATTTAACAGCCTATATGTACAGACTTCAATACTAGATAGATCCACTGCAGTGAACAATGAAGAACAAAAATAACATCTGTTGACTTATACATTGATAAACATACCTCCTCAAAAAGAAAATTGCAATTTAAATCAAAAAGAAAACTTTGCAATAATGTGCATAATCCATTAGTTTCATGACTTTATTCAGAGGTGAATAATTACTAAATCTGTTCTGAAATTATACAGAAAAATCTCATTTAGAAACAGAACATGTATTTAGATATTAATTTATTATGAACTGTAGTTGACAAAAGAAAATGTTTCTCCGCTTATATAAACGCCCACTATTAAACCACTATTAACACCTCCCATATACTAAAACAATGTGAGCTACATAATGTTTATTAACGGAATAAAAGCTTACTCTGGTGAATCCCAAACAAGCCCCGCTGCCCTATGTACTTTCTGTATATTGCTAATATAGCTCTGAAGGGGCAGCTACCTGTTCATTCAAAATTGAACATTCGTTTGCCTGGAAATAATGGAGGTTGATTTGGGATCAACTTTGGTTGTCCAACAGAGGATGATGTCTGATTGAACTTTGGTTGTCCAGCAGGCAAGAGATCCCACCAAGATATTACCTGAATCACGAAGGCCTGAATCACGAAGGCCTGAATCACGAAGGCCTGAATCACGAAGGCCTGAATCACGAAGGCCTGAATCACGAAGCTCAGCCTTCCGCTCCACAAATCGCTAGTCGACGTTACATATCGTTTTAAATGAATGGGAGCTAGGCAAGTGGCTGTGGTTTGTGTTTCATGAAGAACCTGTATCTGGAAGAGCTGGTGCTGCCATCTTTGCGTCCTTTGTTGCCACTTGCTACTAGAGAAAAGGAACTTGAGTAATGTGTTATTCACTAGAAATTATAACTAGTAAGGGATTACGTAAATTAAATAACTAATGCGTTATGTTACACATTTAGTGGTCTTATACTGTAACGCATTACCCCAACGCTGGCCACAACACAGGGAAACATTGTTCACTCATCCTGTAATGGGATGATGTTTCAGTCATGATGGACTGTACTGTCAACCTGCTGGAGGATGATGTTTTATTCATGATGGACTGTACTGTCAACCTGCCGGAGGATGATGTTGTTTGAGTCATGATGGACTGTACTGTCAACCTGCTGGAGGATGATGTTTTATTCATGATGGACTGTACTGTCAACCTGCCGGAGGATGATGTTGTTTGAGTCATGATGGACTGTACTGTCAACCTGCCGGAGGATGATGTTGTTTGAGTCATGATGGATCGTACTGTCAACCTGCCGGAGGATGGTGTTGTTTGAGTCATGATGGACTGTACTGTCAACCTGCCGGAGGATGATGTTGTTTGAGTCATGATGGACTGTACTGTCAACCTGCCGGAGGATGATGTTGTTTCAGTCATGATGGACTGTACTGTCAACCTGCCGGAGGATGGTGTTGTTTGAGTCATGATGGACTGTACTGTCAACCTGCCGGAGGATGATGTTGTTTGAGTCATGATGGACTGTACTGTCAACCTGCCGGAGGATGATGTTGTTTGAGTCATGATGGACTGTACTGTCAACCTGCCGGAGGATGATGTTGTTTTAGTCATGATGGACTGTACTGTCAACCAGCCGGAGGATGATGTTTTAGTCATGATGGACTGTACTGTCAACCTGCCGGAGGATGATGTTTCAGTCATGATGGACTGTACTGTCAACCTGCCGGAGGATGATGTTTTAGTCATGATGGACTGTACTGTCAACCTGCCGGAGGATGATGTTGTTTGAGTCATGATGGACTGTACTGTCAACCTGCCGGAGGATGATGTTGTTTGAGTCATGATGGACTGTACTGTCAACCTGCCGGAGGATGTTGTTGTTTGAGTCATGATGGACTGTACTGTCAACCTGCTGGAGGATGATGTTTTAATCATGATGGATTGTACTGTCAACCTGCTGGAGGATGATGTTTCAGTCATTATGGACTGTACTGTCAAACTGCTGGAGGATGATAGTTTGAGTCATTATAGACTGTACTGTCAACCTGCCGGAGGATGATGTTGTTTGAGTCATGATGGACTGTACTGTCAACCTGCCGGAGGATGTTGTTGTTTGAGTCATGATGGACTGTACTGTCAACCTGCTGGAGGATGATGTTTCAGTCATTATGGACTGTACTGTCAAACTGCTGGAGGATGATAGTTTGAGTCATTATAGACTGTACTGTCAACCTGCTGGAGGATGATGTTTGAGTCATGATGGATTGTACTGTCAACCTGCCGGAGGATGATGTTTTAATCATGATGGACTGTACTGTCAACATGCTGGAGGATGATGATGCTTTTGTCATGATGGACTGTACTGTCAATAAAACAAATATCTGAAACAAAAACTACAACTTACCTTGATGTGTCAAATCTCCTCCTCCTCTTGTGTTATCGTTCAGTCCCAGAGGTTTCCTGCAGTCCACCAGCCTCACTGACACCCTCTTCAGACCCAACAGTAAAGTCCTACTGACAGAGACACGACCCAGGGACTCAGGGAAGTATGGGAGGGGTAGGATACTGTTGTCCTGTAACCATAAAGAGAGGATAGACACGTGATTAAGGATGAAGAACCTGATCCAGACCAGCTGTATAACAGAACCAGACCACGCTGTATAACAGAACCAGACCACGCTGCATAACAGAACCAGACCACGCTGCATAACAGAACCAGACCACGCTGCATAATGGAACCAGACCACGCTGCATAACAGAACCAGACCACGCTGTATAATAGAACCAGACCACGCTGCATAACAGAACCAGACCAGCTGTATAATAGAACCAGGCCACGCAGTATAATAGAACCAGACCACGCTGAATAATAGAACCAGACCACGCTGCATAACAGTACCAGACCACGCTGTATAACAGAACCAGAACATGCTGCATAACAGTATCAGAAGACGCTGTATAACAGAACCAGAACACGCTGTATAATAGAACCAGAACACGCTGCATAATAGAACCAGAACATGCTGTATAACAGAACCAGAACACGCTGTATAACAGAACCAGAACAAGCTGCATAATAGAACCAGACCATGCTGAATAACAGAACCAGACCACACTGTACCAACTAGACCAGATTATAATGTGGAGAGAATCTTCTCTACCTTGTCAGGACCTTGGTGTTGTTGAGGGTCCCCAGTTGATCCAGGATAATCCCTTCTCTCTCCTGTGGGAATGAAAAGGTCAGACAATCAATGTAGAGAATCTTTAAATGCTTTTAACGTTATACATTGATCTGTACAGAAGCCTTTCTCAAAGCCAGCTCTGTAGGACAGCGCTAGTAAATGGAGGAATGCCAGTCCACAGCGCATCCTTCAAGATAATGTCCTTCTTCATTGCAATGCTGTTTATTTCAGAGAAGAAGTGGTACATAAGTTATCTACAACGTCTGGTATTTAAAAGTTAACACACAGAAGCATCCTGTTGTAGGTAGGATTTAGACATGTCATCCATTTACATGCTGTGTAAAATCAATGGAATATAATATTAATTTCTTAATTAAAAATTCAGTATGTCATGGAAGTTAAAGTAAATACAAAAATACAAAATAAAAGCCATACTTTAAGAATGGATTATTTTCAGGGACCACGAAAATGATTTGCCAGACAGCTGCGTGAAGTCATGACAACCGACATAACTGGAGAAATACTCTGTTCTCCCAAGGACACTTCTGCTACTGGTTGTGCCTCCATGCTTTAAGGTCCTTCACGAAAGTATGATTTTTTTAGGCGTGCTCCTAATCTCAGCTTGTTACCTGTATATATTAATCAAATTTCAATCAAATTTATTTATAAAGCCCTTTTTACAACAGCAGTTGTCACAAAGTGCTTTACAGAGACACCCGGCCTTAAACCCCAAGGAGCAAACAACAGTAGTGTTGAATTTCAGTGGCTAGGAAAAAAATATTACCTGTATAAGCCATCAATCAATCAGATTCCAAACTCTCCACCATGGCCAAGACCAAAGAGCTGTCCAAGGATGTCAGGGACACGATTGTAGACCTACACAAGGCTGGAATGGGCTACAAGACCATCGCCAAGCAGCTTGGTGAGAAGGTGACAACAGTTTGGGCATTATTTGCAAATGGAACACACTAAATAACTGTCAATCTCCCTCTGTCTAGGGCTCCACGCCCTAGACTGCCCCCATGGAGTTGAAATGATCATGAGAACGGTGAGGAATCAGCCCAGAACTACACGGGAGGATATCGTCAATGATCTCAAGGCAGCTGGGAACATAGTCACCAAGAAAACAATTGGTAACACACCACGACGTGAAGGACTGAAATCCTCCAGCGCCCGCAAGGTCCCCCTGCTCAAGAAAGCACATGTACAGGCCGTCTGAAGTTTGCCAATGAACATCTGAATGATTCAGAGGACACTGGGTGAAAGTGTTGTGGTCAGATGAGACCAAAATCGAGCTCTTTGGCATCAACTCAACTTGCCATGTTTGGAGGAGGAGGAATGCTGCCTATGACCCCAAGAACACCATCCCCACCGTCAAACATGGAGGTGGAAACATTATGCTTTGGGGGGGGGTTTCCGCTAAGGGGACAGGACAACTTCACTGCATCAAAGGGACAATGGAAGGGGCCATGTATCGTCAAATCTTGGGTGAGAACCTCCTTCCTCAGCCAGGGCATTGAAAATGGGTCATGGATGGGTATTCCAGCATGACAATGACCCAAAACACACGGCCAAAGCAACAAAGGAGTGACTCAAGAAGAAGCACATTAAGGTCCTGGAGTGGCCTAGCCAGGGAGCTGAAGGTTCGAGTTGCCAAACGTCAGCCTTGAAACCTTAATTACTTGGCAAGATCTGCAAAGACAAAATCCCTCCTGAGATGTGTGCAAACCTGGTGGCCAACTAAAAGAAATCTGACCTCTGTGATTGCCAACTAAAAGAAATCTGACCTCTGTGATTGCCAACAAGGGTTTTGCCACCAAGTACTAAGTCATGTTTTGCAGAGGGATCGAATACTTATTTCACTCATTAAAATCCAAATAAACGTATAACATTTTTGAAATGCGTTTTTCTGGATTTTTTTGTTGTTATTCTGTCAATCACTGTTCAAATAAACCTACCATAAAAATAATAGGCTGATCATTTTTTTGTCAGTGGGCAAACGTACAAAATCAGCTGGGGAACAAATAATTTATTCCCTCACAGTACACAGTACTTACTGGTGCTAATGCGACCTCCAGCCACTTCCTCCTCCTCTAATGTGACAGTAATCTTCCCCGTTTTCATTCTCAAATCTGCACCTTTCACTTTCTTCTCAGTCATATTTTCCACATGTTTCATTTCATTCGCAGGAACTTCGTTCTCCTCCTCTTTCACCATAAAAAATTCTTTCTCTTCTTTCACAGGAACGTCATTCTCTTCTTCTTTCACTTGAACAGCCTCAGACTCCACTTTTTCAACTGTCACATCCTCCTCCTCATTTTCCTCTTTCACGACAATGTTCAGCCAGACACCGTCTTTCAGCGTCCAGCAAACCTCTTCTTTAGTAGGGGAAGAGTAGTTTAGTGAACTCATCGTTGGGATTTTAGCTAGCTAGGCTATTGCTACCTTTAGCCAGCTAACTGAAAACAACAATGTATGTTTCAGTACCCTAGCGAAACAAAGTCATTAAATTAAATCTGCTAGCCAATAAAAACAAATGAAGTGTGTTCAAAACACAGCGTCTAATATACACTAAAACGGTCTAAAGCGTTTCCTATTTTTGCCAGCAAGCTACAGAGGTGACGACTGTTGTTGAACAAGCGTCCACGTCCACTACGTTATACGTCACCATGATAGTTCAACCTTAAATTGAATCGTGATTACACACATTGATATCATAATTGGGTATATATTTAATAACATAAAGAATACATGATAAAAATGTACGCCATATAGTATAAATAATATAAATTCCTATTGTGTACTTGAAAAGTATTGGGCACCGCCTTGTTGGAATGACGTATACGACTGACGTCAGTGGAATGGTAGCGTTCTAATATCAACCCCGTCAAACTGCAGTAACAATGGGAGACAGACATATCTGGGATGCAGTGCCTGTTCATCCCTTGGCGTATACTTTTGAACCAATACGTAAATGTGTTCCCGTAGTTGTTTCATATGAAACAGAACATTTAGTTGTGTCGGAATACATATAGATAACATGTTGAACAACACGGCAATGCCAACAAAGACATTATCTATCTGCTGCAAAGAGGCAGACCGGCGCGACCTGGGTATTGGTGGTTCAGGAGAACTGTCATGCATCCTTGACAACAGGCTCTTCCCCATGGTCTGTGAAGAGAAAGACCTTTTAGAGATGGCCATGCTTTCTCTGAAGTATGTTCGGGCAGAAAGTTTGGAGCGCCTTATAAATAGCCGGTGAGTTGCAGCTACTGTTACTTTCACGTTGTGTACAACATCACAAGCTTATGGTCCAGTTGATAACTTGTCCGCTAGGTTAAACATATGTTGCTTTGTGCGGAGTTACTATCATGTCTTTGAATATGGGAGCAAGCTATGTCAAAACGCCTGTACGTATGTAACTATTTAGACACGTGTTTAGAGAATCAGCTGGGTATTACTTCGTTAGGCATGAGCTACAGCTATAACTACAGTATGTGAACTAATTACATTTGAGGTGTGTCCTTGTGCTGGAATTTGTAATTAGCTCACTATGTAGCTGGTTTAACACAGCTACAGGTATTAGAGCCGTGGCTGGGCCTCAGTTTATTAGACATTTTTGTAAGTCAATTAATGTGGAGTCTGTAGCTCCACAACTGATGACATGACAAATTAATAAATTACAATGAAGTGTTCCACACTAATCAATATTCATGTTTCAGTCTTTACAGGTTGATTGCCTGTAGACAATTCACCCTGTGGGCAAGGGGGCACTTGGGAAGAAGAGTGCCTAAACCTGCTTGTTGTCCATGCTATCCGGTCCAAGTTTCCCTTTGAGGAATAAAACAGCTTTGAATATGCTTTTTATGATGGAAACATTTGACTTATTGGAACAATTTATTACAATATGCTTCATTTAGTAAATGGTATTCTGAAAAACAAGATGGTTCTAATAATTTAATTTAACCTGGCTACAGGCCTTTAGTTATAAACCTGTCAGTGTACTACAATATTAAGTCTAAAACCTCTTGCATATGAGTTAATAAAGAATTGCCATTTATGGGAAACATTCAGATCAACTTTAATAAAAATATGAATGTCACTGCCTTTAACCAAGTTTACATAAACACAAACAAAAACATAAAAAGTACTTAATGAGGATTTGCTTTAAAATAATGTTTCAGGAAACCATTTACACAGTTTCTACCCTACCCTTATTTATGGAAGCGACTGAGATGCTTGGTAATAGATAATCCCTCGTCTGGTTTCTCAATCCCTCTGAGTTGCCCTAGTGCATCTCTTAGATGCAAACAGCTCCACCTGCGGTCTGGAGTGGGTGATGCAAACAGCTCCACCTGCGGTCTGGAGTGGGTGATGCAAACAGCTCCACCTGCGGTCTGGAGTGGGTGATGCAAACAGCTCCACCTGCGGTCTGGAGTGGGTGATGCAAACAGCTCCACCTGCGGTCTGGAGTGGATGATGCAAACAGCTCCACCTGCGGTCTGGAGTGGGTGATGCAAACAGCTCCACCTGCGGTCTGGAGTGGGTGATGCAGTTAAAAAAACACCCATGTCGGTATTTCCGTTTTGCGTCCTTGAAGGGGTCATATGTACGATTTTTACTGAAATAAGGATTAATGACCAAAAGATACTTGCAGTTAACATTTTTGGTTCATGTTTCAAATATTTTGTTCCACAAAATGTTTCAGGGTGACTGGGATATTCCCAATTGCAACATTCCTCCCGGATCATCGACCAGTTTACATTGAATTGTAATTTCTTCATACTTGCTTCAGACACTCACAGTACTATCCACCCTGGATCAGCTGATCCCATCCCATTCTCCTTCTGTAGCATTACATTAAACAATGTCAGGACATTGTTTAAATTCAGTCTTGAAAACGTTTCCAAACGAATTTAGAATATCGTCCTGATGAATCTGCCTCAAATCAAGTGTCCTACCCTCAAACTGGACCAGAATCAACACGGTCCTACCCTCAAACTGAACCAGAATCAACACTGTCCTACCCTCAAACTGGACCAGAATCAAGTGTCCTACCCTCAAACTGAACCAGAATCAACACGGTCCTACCCTCAAACTGGACCAGAATCAACACGGTCCTACCCTAAAACTGGACCAGAATCAACACTGTCCTACCCTCAAACTGGACCAGAATCAAGTGTCCTACCCTCAAACTGGACCAGAATCAACACGGTCCTACCCTCAAACTGGACCAGAATCAACACGGTCCTACCCTCAAACTGGACCAGAATCAACACGGTCCTACCCTCAAACTGGACCAGAATCAACACGGTCCTACCCTCAAACTGGACCAGAATCAACAATGTCCTACCCTCAAACTGGACCAGAATCAACACTGTCCTACCCTCAAACTGAACCAGAATCAACACGGTCCTACCCTCAAACTGGACCAGAATCAACACGGTCCTACCCTAAAACTGGACCAGAATCAACACTGTCCTACCCTCAAACTGGACCAGAATCAACACGGTCCTACCCTCAAACTGAACCAGAATCAGTATCCTACCCTCAAACTGAACCAGAATCAACACGGTCCTACCCTCAAACTGGACCAGAATCAACACGGTCCTACCCTAAAACTGGACCAGAATCAACACGGTCCTACCCTAAAACTGGACCAGAATCAACACTGTCCTACCCTCAAACTGAACCAGAATCAATGCCCTACCCTCAAACTGAACCAGAATCAACACTGTCCTACCCTCAAACTGAACCAGAATCAGTATCCTACCCTCAAACTGAACCAGAATCAACACTGTCCTACCCTCAAACTGGACCAGAATCAAGTGTCCTACCCTCAAACTGGACCAGAATCAACACTGTCCTACCCTCAAACTGGACCAGAATCAACACTGTCCTACCCTCAAACTGGACCAGAATCAACACTGTCCTACCCTCAAACTGAACCAGAATCAACACTGTCCTACCCTCAAACTGAACCAGAATCAGTATCCTACCCTCAAACTGAACCAGAATCAACACTGTCCTACCCTCAAACTGGACCAGAATCAAGTGTCCTACCCTCAAACTGGACCAGAATCAACACTGTCCTACCCTCAAACTGGACCAGAATCAACACTGTCCTACCCTGAAACTGTACCAGAATCAATACTGTCCTACCCTCAAACTGGGCCAGAATCAACATGGTCTTACCTTCAAAACACATGATTATCCTTGGCTCAATCCAAAGGCTGATATGCTTTTTTTGCAGGACCTGCCAGGTTTTCTTTTCTACCACTGAGTATTAACAGTACAGCTGGCATCCCCAAAACCACATGTGAATCAGACATGAACAAAGATCTTTTAGGTTTGGCTAAAATCCTCAACTAAATTGCTATCTAAAACCACTGCTAATGTATAGCACAATGACCCTAGTTTATATTCCATTATTCCCACAGACGCAGGATCTCAATGGACCACCTAACAGAAGCAAAAATCCCCAATTAACTAATCTGACAATAACTTGTACATAGGAAAACACAGAGAACCTCAGGTAAAACAACATGGACATAGGAAAACTCAGACAACATCAAGTAAAACAACATGGACATAGGATAACACAGAGAACATCAGGTAAAACAACATGGACATAGGATAACACAGAGAACCTCAGGGAAAACAACATGGACATAGGAAAACTCAGACAACATCAGGTAAAACAACATGGACATAGGATAACACAGAGAACCTCAGGGAAAACAACATGGACATAGGAAAATGACATGGACATAGGTTAATACAGAAAATGGGTTGGAAATATAATTCAATGTTTATTCAAACTCCCACCAATCAGAGTTCCAGGTTTTTCATATCAAAATTTTCTAGGATGTTTCTGGTGTCTTTCTCTAACCCCACTTTAAGACTACCAATATATATTTATGAGAAGCACCAAATTTTAATAACAGGAAAACCTTATAAATCTATCAGGGTTACTTCTCCCCTTTATGCAGAATCAGGTCTCACAAAGATGCAAAATTCCAAACCAAAAATACTCACTCCAAATTCTATTCATTACTACTAAATTTATTAAAACATTTTTATATTTTTACACTTGCTAAAATATGTAAGACTGAAATCACACCTCTAATCTAAGAAAATAAAAAAACAGTATAACATAGTGTATGAATGGGGGTTGTGATTATAGAAATAAGAAATACCAGACCTTCAGCAACAGATCAAACTAACTTCCTTCATCCTTGTTTTCTTTTCTCTAAAACAAATGGAAAAGTTTTTCTTTAGCTTGATTTACACTGAAAATAAGAAAGTAATCTAACCTTTATTGAAATTGTTCAATCAAAAAAACTAATTAATAAAGCAATTAGCCTAATTTATGCAATATTGATAATTGCATCCTGGTGTGCAAACTGACAAATATTCTCAGACCCTTGTCGTGTTGATTTCAGCAATAAGATCTACCCTTCGTGGGTTCTCTGATGTGATGCCAGGTTGCTTGAGGTAGCAAAACACTTCCCACACTTTGAACAGAAGTAAGGTTTCTCTCCAGTGTGGGTACGCTTGTGACTAGTCAGGTTGCCTAAGAAGGCAAATCTCCGCTTACACCGATCACAACCATAAGGTTTCTCTCCAGTGTGGGTTCTCTGGTGTGATGCCAGGTTGGTTGAGGTAGTAAAACCCTTCCCACAGTCTGAACAGCAGAAAGGTTTCTCTCCAGTGTGGGTACGCTTGTGACTTATCAGATTGCCTAAGAAACCAAATCTCCTCTTACACTGATCACAACGATAAGGTTTCTCTCCTGTGTGGGTTCTCTTGTGTGATGTGAGGCTGCTTGAAGTATTAAAGTTTGTTCCACAAATGAAGCAGTGATAAGGCTTCTCTCCTGTGTGTGTTCTTTCGTGTATTTTTAGTTTGTTCAATCGAGCAAAAGTTTTGACACAGTTGGAACAGTGGTATGGCTTCTCTCCACTATGCACCCTCTTGTGTAGATTCAGGTTTGTTGACCGAGTGAATCTTTTCCCACACTGATCACAGCCATGAGACTTCTCCCCTGTAGGTGCTCTGTTTATTATTTGTTCACTTGAGTTGATAAAGCTTTTCCCACTGTCAGAGTGGTGATGAGATCCCTTCCCAGTAGGTTTCTGCTGGTGTTTCTTGAGGTTTTCTGATCTGGAGTGACTCTTCTCTGCTTTCTCATCATAATGTTTTTGAGGCTTCCCACGATATTTATGCCTCTGTCCTGTGTGACAAAATCAGATGGTTAACTTCTCACCCCACGTTATTCCAACACAATCTGTCCTGAGACCAACTCTACATGGATTTTCAGTTAAGAAACATGTTTAACGTATCAGTATTGTACAAAGAATCCATGGAGCTCTGGAAGCAGTCTTACACTGCTATTAAGTTAACAGCTTTAAAGTTAACAGTTCATCTGGGACAAATTGCCAGTTGCTAAGGCCACAACACAGGGAAATATTGTTCACTCGTACTGTACTGTCAACCTGCTGGAGGATGATGTTTTAGTCATGATGGATTGTACTGTCAACCTGCTGGAGGATGATGTTTTAGTCATGATGGATTGTACTGTCAACCTGCTGGAGGATGATGTTTTAGTCATGATGGATTGTACTGTCAACCTGCTGGAGGATGATGTTTTTATCATGATGGACTGTACTGTCAACCTGCTGGAGGATGATGATGCTTTTGTCATGATGGACAGTACTGCCAATAAAACAAATATCTGAAACAAAAACTACAACTTACTCTGATGTGTCAAATCTCCTCCTCCTCTTGTGTTATCGTTCAGTCCCAGAGGTTTCCTGCAGTCCACCAGCCTCACTGACACCCTCTTCAGACCCAACAGTAAAGTCCTACTGACAGAGACACGACCCAGGGACTCAGGGAAGTATGGGAGGGGTAGGATACTGTTGTCCTGTAACCATAAAGAGAGGATAGACACGTGATTAAGGATGAAGAACCTGATCTAGACCAGCTGTATAACAGAACCAGACCACGCTGTATAATAGAACCAGACCACGCTGTATAACAGAACCACAACACGCTGTATAATAGAACCAGACCTGTTGTATAACAGAACCAGACCACACTGTACCAACTAGACCAGATTATAATGTGGAGAGAATCTTCTCTACCTTGTCAGGACCTTGGTGTTGTTGAGGGTCCCCAGTTGATCCAGGATAATCCCTTCTCTCTCCTGTGGGAATGAAAAGGTCAGACAATCAATGTAGAGAATCTTTAAATGCTTTTAACGTTATACATTGATCTGTACAGAAGCCTTTCTCAAAGCCAGCTCTGTAGGACAGCGCTAGTAAATGGAGGAATGCCTGTCCACAGCGCATCCTTCAAGATAATGTCCTACTTCATTGCAATACTGTTTATTTCAGAGAACACAGTAATCCTTTCAGTGATCACGAAAACTATTTGCCAGACAGCTGCGTAAAGTCATGATAACCGACATAACTAGAGAAATACTACTTCTGCTACTGGTTGTTTCTCCATGCTTAAGGTGTTCGGCGTCTGGCACTCTCTACTTGCCTTTACGGAAATATGATTCACACACAACGCTACAACAACATCATATTTAACAATCACATCCATTTTTAAATGATAACCACACAACTATACACATACAGACAGTACTTACTGGTGCTAATGCGACCTCCAGCCACGTCCTCCTCCTCCTCTAATGTGACAGTAATCTTCCCCGTCTTCACTCTCAAAACTGCACCTTTCACTTTCTTCTCAGTCATATTTTCCACCTGCTTCATTTCATTCACAGGAACGTCATTCTCTTCTTCTTTCACTGTAACAGCCTCAGCTTTCACTTTTTCAACTGTCACATCCTCCTCCTCATTTTCCTCTTTCACGACAATGTTCAGCCAGACACCGTCTTTCAGCGTCCAGCAAACCTCTTCTTTAGTAGGGGAAGAGTAGTTTAGTGAACTCATCGTCGGGATTTTAGCTAGCTAGGCTATTGCTAACTTAAACTAGCTAACTGTAAACAACAATGTATGTTTCAGTACCCTAGCAAAAGAAATGAAGTATTTAAATAAAAAACCGCTAGCCAATAAAAACAAACGAAGTGTGTTCAAAACACATTGACGAATATACAATAAAACGGTCTAAAGAGTTTTCCTATTTTTGCTAGCAAGCTACCGAAGTGGCGACTGTTGTTGAACAAGCGTCCCAGTCCACTACGTTATACGTCACACCCGCAGTTCAGACCCACCACGACTCAAAGACGCACAACCCCCATCTACTGACAACCTCAAACCTGGCATAATTAGAAATAAATAGTTTAGATTAGATTCAACTTTATTATAATTGAACAAGTACAAATACAGTACAACGAAATGCAGTTAGCATCTAACCAGAAGTGCGAATAGAAGAGGGCAGAAAAATTACAAATATTAAGTAGGTATATGTATATTACAAGTTGGAATGTACAGATGTGCAATGAAGGTAAATGCAGTACAGATGGCAATACTAAATGTGCAATTAAGGCAAATTGAGGAGGAAAGAACATTTACAAGTAAAGTATAATGTTATAAGTGGGATAAATAGTTGCACGGGTACAAATGTCTATTCTAATTGGCATTTAAGATGTGCAAACGAGGAAATTGGAGGTGCAAGGTGCAAGAGCAACTGACATGCAGGGATAGCAGCAGTGAGGTTCCTGAGGTAGACACGTACCTATAATCACTGAAAACTAACTTATAAGACTTGGCAAGGCAGTGTCAGAGTCCAGTAGTACAAGGGAGTAGTGCAACAAGGTCCCTGAGAGGCAGTACTGAGTGGTGTGGGGGGGTATGGTTAGTAATGGGTCACAGAGTTCAGCATGGTTACACTAGATAGAAAGAAACTGTTCCTGAGCCTGCTGGTGTGGAAACGAAGAGACCTGTAACGCCCGCCTGATGGTAGGAGGACAAACAGTATGGCATGGATGTGAAGGTTCTCTGGTGATGCCATGCACCCTGTGCAGACACCGCTTGTGCTGGAGGTCTGTGATGGTTGGGAGCTGGGTACCAGTGATGTGCTGGATGTCTGTGATGGTTGGGAGCTGGGTACCAGTGATGTGCTGGATGTCTGTGATGGTTGGGAGCTGGGTACCAGTGATGTGCTGGATGTCTGTGATGGTTGGGAGCTGGGTACCAGTGATGTGCTGGATGTCTGTGATGGTTGGGAGCTGGGTACCAGTGATGTGCTGGATGTCTGTGATGGTTGGGAGCTGGGTACCAGTGATGTGCTGGATGTCTGTGATGGTTGGGAGCTGGGTACCAGTGATGTGCTGGATGTCTGTGATGGTTGGGAGCTGGGTACCAGTGATGTGCTGGATGTCTGTGATGGTTGGGAGCTGGGTACCAGTGATGTGCTGGATGTCTGTGATGGTTGGGAGCTGGGTACCAGTGATGTGCTGGATGTCTGTGATGGTTGGGAGCTGGGTACCAGTGATGTGCTGGATGTCTGTGATGGTTGGGAGCTGGGTACCAGTGATGTGCTGGATGTCTGTGATGGTTGGGAGCTGGTTACCAGTGATGTGCTGGATGTCTGTGATGGTTGGGAGCTGGGTACCAGTGATGTGCTGGATGTCTGTGATGGTTGGGAGCTGGGTACCAGTGATGTGCTGGAGGTCTGTGATGGTTGGGAGCTGGGTACCAGTGATGTGCTGGATGTCTGTGATGGTTGGGAGCTGGGTACCAGTGATGTGCTGGATGTCTGTGATGGTTGGGAGCTGGGTACCAGTGATGTGCTGGATGTCTGTGATGGTTGGGAGCTGGGTACCAGTGATGTGCTGGATGTCTGTGATGGCTGGGAGCTGGGTACCAGTGATGTGCTTGGCGGATTTCACCACCCGTTGCAGGGCCTTCTGGTCGGCTACGGAGCAAACAAATAGACTTTGAAATATCTAAATATTTAATGTTTATATAAATAAACATGAATAGGCAAATATACATAGATATATATAAACAAACAAATGTACGCATTAATAGGGGGAAAAAATAATAAATATAAGAAGACAGAAATGTACAATAAATATATAGATGAATAAATTAATGGATCCAATAATACAGATAAAAGGGGGAACATCATTATTTAAATATTTAATAAAACTTGTGTTTCTTTATTTCATACTCAAATATGATGTCAGCTAAACGTATGTGGTACCTAATTTGATTTTATCTAACACACTATTGGTTAATCAAGGCCACAGTGCATAGTTCGATTGCATTTGCCTAGAATGCGTTTAGTTAGAAAATGGTCTCATACTGGTTTCACGTGAATCCCCAAACATAGTGCTGCAATATACACCATCTATCCTATATCTATAGATATACCATCTATCTTATATCTATAGATATACCATCTATACTATTTCAATAGATATACCATCTATCCTATATCTATAGGTATACCATCTATACTATTTCTATAGATATACCATCTATCCTATTTCTATAGATATACCATCCATCCTATATCTATAGATATACCATCTATACTATTTATATAGATATACCATCTATACTATTTCTATAGATATACCATCTATACCCCATGAAATTACACGTCACTAATGATTATTAACCGTAATTCTAATCAGAAATTCTCAAATGCCATGTTCCACTTGACATAGCCCCGTTTGTTTTGGTTTTGAGCTATGTTTGAATGGACGTATGTTCTTTTGTGCATTCCTTTGTGTCAGGTGTTTTCTTTTGTGCATAGTCAGGTACGATAAATCTTCTCCCAGTGATCCCAGCGAAAAGGCTTCTCCTGTGGTCTCACTGGTGCAGCTTCCAATTATATGTTGAAAAGCTTCTCTCACAATTTGAGCTTCTCTTCGTGTGCAACCAGTGTATTTACAGTTTGACTTTTTAGCCTATCTTCTGTCACACTCGCAGCCTCAAGGTCTTACGCTGCTATATTATTGTGCCGGGGGAGTAGGGTCAGTTCTGTACATTTTCCGTCACCTGCCCTGTTTAAACTTAGAAGGACATGAGGTCTTGGCCCACATCTCCGAAGAACCGGGCTTGAAAGTCTTGTTGCTGTCCCTATCCAAAGTCCTCCTGGGTGTGTTGCAGATCAAGATGTTACCAGACGATTTTATAGACTCTAGACCTACACCTAGTGATGGCCAAACGAGGCTTCATTAGCGTTATTTTAGCAGCAGGATATTATGGTGGCAGCACTCAGATTTTCTTTTTCCAAATAAAAGCCATCATTGAAATTTACAAGGTCATATATTTAGCAATCTAGTCTGTAAAAAAGAACAGACAAGAACAACATTGGAACGGACATGAAACATAAATTGTACCAACTAGATTGTTAATATATAGCCTCATATATTTCAATGATGGCTTTTATTTGGAAAAAGAAAATCTGAGTTAGCGCATCTGGCATAATATCCTTCTGCTAGAAGAACAGTAATGAAGCCCCGAATGGCCATCACTACGTACACCACATGAATTTCTTAATTACTACAATTTGTATTCTTAATTTCTTTTAAAACAGCTAGAAGAGAACTGGTCAACCCTCCATGTCTGGTTCCTCTCTAGGTTTTGGCCCCTTTTGGGGAGTGTTTCCACTGTGCATCAACATCGTTGCTTCTTGCTCCTAGGGGTTTCAGGCTGGGTGTTTTGAAAAAGCAGTTTGTGACAACAAACTAAATAATTTTGAGTGACTTACATAGAAGAATAATTCCACAGAATTACAAGGAGCAGTTGTCTTCAAAACTGATCAAGTTTATTACAGTTAACCAGTGACAGTGGTACCATGATACTTTTCTTTGTACCTTTATGTGGTAGAGAATATCAGCAAGCATCAATGTCTAAAAAGGAATATATGATATGTCCAAAACCATCTGTGATATATAGAGTGCATTTGGGAAGGATTCAGACCACTTCCCTTGTTCCACAGAGCTGTGTTACAGCCATATTCCAAAATGCATCTGTTTTTTCCCTACAATCTACACAGACCAAACCATAAAATGACACAAACATTGTGACACCATAAGCACACCTGTATTTGGGGAGTTTCCTTCCTACACTTCTCTGGAGATCCTCTCAAGCTCTGTCAGGCTGGATGAGGAACGCCACTACACAGCCATTTTTAGGTCTCTCCAGAGTAGCTCGATCAGGTTCAAGTCTGAGCTCTGGCTGAGCCACTCAGTGAGATTAAAAGTCCCGAAGCCAGTCGTCCTGTGTTGTCTGGGCTGTGTGCTTGGGTTCGTTGTCCTGTTGGAAGGTGAACCTTTGCTGCAGTCTGAGGCCCTGAGTGCTCTGGAGCAAGTATTTGTCTGTACTTGGCACTTTCCCTCAATTCTGACTAGTCTCCCAATTCCTGCCACTGAAAAACAATCTTACAGCATGACCCTGCACCATGCTTCACTGTAGGGATGTTATTGGATAGGTGATGAGCAGTGTCTGGTTTCACCATGCTTCCCTGTAGGGATGTTATTGGACAGATGATGAGGGGATGTTATTGGACAGATGATGAGTGGTGTCTGGTTTCACCATGCTCCCCTGTAGGAATGTTATTGGTCAGGTGATGAGTGGTGTCTGGTTTCACCATGCCTCACTGTAGCGATGTAATTGGCCTTGTGATCAGCCGTAACTGGTTTCCTCTGGAAGTGACACTTTGCATGGCCAAGCAGTCAGTTCTATGAAGAGTGTTGCTGTTTAAAAACTCCTTCCATTTAGGAATGATGGAGGCCACTGTGTTCTTGTGAACTTCAATGCTGCAGAAATGTTTTTACCCAGATCTCTTCCTCTGCACCAGCCTCAGTCTCAACCGCCAACTCCTTTGCCCTGAGGTTGGTTGTTGCTCTGACACACACTGTCACATGTGGGACATTATATAGGCAGGTGTGTGCATTTCCAAATCCTGTCCAATGAATTCAATCTAACACAGGTGGACTCCAATTATGTTTAAACACAACTATTTAGGTTGTTTTGTTGTATACACATTTTTAAATGTATATAAAAAAAGCTTTCCCATTGTCAATGAGTCATTGTGAGTAGATTAATGAGGAAAATGTTTTAATACATCTGGAACATAAAATATGGGGTCTGAATATTTTCTGAATGCACTGTATTTCAGCAGCTTGATTAAAAAGAACTAGAACCTCTTTTGTCATCAGAATCACTTCAGCTTAGCCAACTGGAACAAAAACAAGAGTCATAAATATTTAAATAACGGTAATCAGATGTCACCCTAATGCCTGACAATCTCCAGATTCAGTGGGAACCTCCAGTCTTAAGAGATCTCCTTTTTCTGCATCATGTGAAAACAGTTGAGATGGTCAGCCAGACATAAATGATAATCAGTCAGTCAGGCACCTGCCAGTAGCACAGCACATCTTTACAATTTACCCACTTCTAGGATTCAACTACAAAAATAATAAGGCTTTTCTCCTGTGTGTTCTCAGGTGTGATTTCTTGTGGCTTGACTGAGTAAATCTCTTCCCACATTGATCACAGCTATACGGTTTCTCACCTGAGTGAGTTCTGCAGTGTATTTTCAAGTGGTTTGGCTGAGTAAAATTCTTCCCACACTCATTACAGCTATAAGGTTTCTCTCCTGTGTGAGTTCTCTTGTGCGATTTTAGGTTGCTTACATTAGTAAAACTCTTCCCACATTGATCACAACTGTAAGATTTATCTTTTAAGTGAGTTTGTTTGTGTTCCCCTAGGTTGCTTGGATAACTGTAACTTTTTCCACACTGATCACATCTATAGGGTTTCTCTCCTGTGTGAGTTCTCTGGTGCGATTTTAAGTTGGTTGTGTGGCTAAAACTCTTCCCACATTGATCACAGCTATAAGGTTTTTCTTCTGAGTGAGTTCTCTGGTGGGATTTCAGGTTGCTTGGGTCACTAAAACGCTTCCCACACTGAGCACAACTATATGGTTTCTCTTCTGTGTGAGTTCTTTGGTGGGATTTCACATGGCTTGGCTGAGTAAATCTCTTCCCACACTCATCACAGCTATAAGGTTTCTCTCCCGTGTGCGTTCTCTGATGTGATATCAGGTTGATTGTCTGTGAAAAGCTCTTACCACATTGATCACAGCTATAAGGATGCTCTCCTGTGTGAGTTCTTTTGTGCACAGTCAGATGGCCTGATGAAGAAAACCTCTTCCCACATTGACCACAGACATACAATTTCTCTCCTGTGTGAATTCTTAGGTGTGATATCAAGGAAAATGATCTAGAAAAACTAATTCCACATTGAGAGCAACTGTAAGGTTTTTCTCCTGTGTGGATTCTCTGGTGTACTTTAAGGCCTTGTGAAGAGGTGAAACTCTTTTCACAATCAGAGCAGTGGTGATGTTTCTTCCCCATTTTCTGCTGTTGTTTCTTGAGGCGTTCTGATTTGGAGAGACTCTTCTCTACTTTGTCAGCATTATGTTGTTGTTGAGACTCCCCAGAGGATCCAGGATCATCACATATCTCTCCTGTGTGAATAACAATGTCAAGATGGTTAACTTCTGACCTTTTATTCCAACCTACCAGGATACTGGAAGGCCTTATTCTTACAAAATAAGAAGACTCAGAGTTGCAGATAAATTTACAACAAAACACAGCGCAGTAGTTTCCATTAACTGTGTCCTAGAGTGGTCCAGCTGTCTAAGCCACTGCCTCCAGTACCCATGTACTGCTGCAGTGTGGGTTTACATCTGTACTTCTGTAGCATGGGTTTACATCTGTACTGCTCTTCCAGAAAAAAACCTTCCTCAGCATATAAAATGATACACCTTTTTTAAGAGAATAATGTCCATTATACAGAGCAACAAGGTTTGTGGAATTAGGTGTATAAAGTTAGGTGACCTAAAAATGACCCCAAAAGGATTAACTGTAAATAACGATTTCTTAAATATTACAATTAACACTATTTAAGAACATTATATTTAGTTAAAATGCAAACCACTAAAAACAAACTACAGTATATCCTCTTGAAACCCAAAAAGTAGATTGAAACCTTTTTGTTTATTTAAAGGCTTGTCTATGGAGGTGGATACGGACCACTAGTAGATAGAAAACATTTTGTTTATTTTAAGTCTATGGAGGTTTCCAGAAATATTTTTGCTGAAGAACCACTAGGATCCCACTAAAGGCTGAATTAATTAGATTTAATCTAATTCATTTAAAATATTATTGCACCGGTTTTATTCACACATTTTGATTTAGCGACCTAGAACTAGCAGCTACTGTTCTCATAATGAATGAAAGCATTTTGGAGACCAGTTAACTGGTTGGGCCTGAGGGCCATTCAGCGCTACTGCTGTACTCTCTCATGTTCTTGATGTTGATTTTAGTCACGCAAAATGGTCCCATGAATTAATGAGCTATAATAAAACATCCCAGAAGATCACTTTGTGCTAGGGATATTAAAATTACATTTTTAAAGGGGTTCTGGAACATGTAAGAGACTCAAAAAACCCATCAGATAATTTGACGTTTCTCTACCAGGGGAACAAGTTTTTATATTGTTTTTATTTAGTGAATAATTTATTAGTAAATGTGCATCAGCAACTTAATATATGTAAACATATATACACCGATAAGCCAAAACATTATAACCACTCACTGGTGAAGCGAAAAACATTGATCATCTCCTAACAAGGGCACTTGTCAAGTTCTGGGTAGATGATAAGTGAACAATAAGTTATTGTAGTCAACGTGTTGGATGCAGGAGAAATGGGCAGGAGGAAAGACCTGAGCGACTTTGAAAAGGGACCAATTGTTATGGCCAAATGACTGGGTCAGAGCATCTCTGAAATGACAAGGCTTGTGTGGCGCGCCCAGTCAGCAGTGGTGAGAACCTACCGACTGTGGTCAAATGAGGGACAAACCACAAACCAATGACAAGTTGTTTGGCACCCAAGGCTCATCAATGCACGAGGGCAACAAAGGTTATCCTGTCTGATCCAAACCGACAGAATGTCTACTGGGCCAAAGTCAGAGAAAATGTTAATGATGGTTACAGGAGGAATGTGTCACAACACAGTGCATCACACCCTACTGCATATGGGTCTGCGTGCCGTTTACCTGGAGAAGTGATGGCACCAGGATGCACTGTGGGAAGACGACAAGCTGGTGGAGGGAGTGTGATACTCTGGGCAATGTTCTGCTGGGAAACCCTGGGTCTGAGCATTCATGTGAATTTGACACATACCACCTACCTAAACATTGTTGCAGACCAGGTGCACCCCTTCATGGCAACGGTATTCCCTGATGGCAGTGGCCTCTTTTTCAGCAGGATAATGCCCCCTGCCACACATTGTTTGGGAATGGTTTGAGGAACATGTTGAAGAGTTCAAGGTGTTGACTTGGCCTCCAAATTCTCCAGATCTCAATCCGATTGAGCATCTGTGGGATGTTCTGGACAAACAGGTCATGTAGAGTCCATGCCTTGGTGGGTTAGGGCTGTTTTGGCGGCATGCGCAGGATCGAAAGCATATTAGGCAGGAGGTCATAACATTTTGGCTCATCAGTTTATGTTTCTTTGTTTAAACCATAGACTGTAAAAAAAATGGACGACGCCCTTTCGCTCTTTTCCATTGGTGAAAAATGAAGCCGCCAGTGTCCTGATACGGCGCTGACATCTTGGACTTGCGTCTGCGCAGATAGCGATCTTGGGACCAGTTCTGCGCAGTAGTTATGCGCAGTAGCGAGCAGGAAGTAAAGCCATAAAGCCGCGAAATCAACGGCCCCACCCCTGTGCCCCGCCCTCACTCTCCCTCGCAGAATGCGCATACCGTAATCAATCGCAAGTCCAAGTACAGTACAACCTTTGCTTGTTAAACCTAGACGATATGTTATAGCCTAACTTACATCATGTTTAACCTTAATTTAGAATAGGCCTAATACAAAAATAATTGGTAACTTCTAGCTAACGATCACCTGCTAGCTATTAACATGGCTATTAACGAGGCTTGTTGTCTTTTAGCTAACGTTAGCTAGCCCATTACATTTATTTACTAATTAAATAGCTTATAAATTTAACTTACCGAAAAAAATTCAAAGATCGATTGGAAATGCCAGATCGGTTAGCACAATGTACTGCAGAACAACCCATTATGTCCGTGTGAAATTATATCAATTATAGAAATTTAGAGATTAAATGTAAAGTTCCAATCTCCTCAGTCCTCCGAAGATTCAGTGGCTCCTCGGCTCAGATAGCTGTCAATCACAGCTGTGAATCACGACGTCACACCACCGTTTTTAGAGCATTAAATAACTAACTAAAAACAAACTTATTTTAAAAACAAACTCTTGAATTTACATTAGCGTGATACAAACTACAGTAAATGACAGAAACCAGCTTCGGAAAAAAGATATTTGAAGGGTAATTTAATTGTTTAGTTGGTCTCGCGTCCCATTGAATAACATGGGGAGGGCGGGGTTTATGACCTATACTGGGACCACTCACCAGGGGGCGATCGAGACGTTTTGGCTTCACTTTTCAGGGCTTGTGCGGCACGCTTGGTTTAAACAAAAACTACAACTTACTCTGATGTGTCAAATCTCTTCCTCCTCTTGTGTTATCGTTCAGTCCCAGAGGTTTCCTGCAGTCCACCAGCCTCACTGACACCCTCTTCAGACCCAACAGTAAAGTCCTACTGACAGAGACACGACCCAGGGACTCAGGGAAGTATGGGAGGGGTAGGATACTGTTGTCCTGGAAACCATAAAGAAAGGACAGAGACATCATAATGATTACTAGACTGTTGTCATGAAGTGGTTTATAGACACCTGGTCCAGACCTTGATGAAGTGGTTTATAGACACCTGGTCCAGACCTTGATGAAGTGGTTTATAGACACATGGTCCAGACCTTGATGAAGTGGTTCATAGACACCTGGTCCAGACCTTGATGAAGTGGTTCATAGACACCTGGTCCAGACCTTGATGAAGTGGTTTATAGACACCTGGTCCAGACCTTGATGAAGTGGTTCATAGACACCTGGTCCAGACCTTGATGAGGTGGTTCATAGACACCTGGTCCAGACCTTGATGAAGTGGTTTATAGACACATGGTCCAGACCTTGATGAAGTGGTTTATAGACACATGGTCCAGACCTTGAAGTGGTTCATAGACACCTGGTCCAGACCTTGATGAAGTGGTTCATAGACACCTGGTCCAGACCTTGATGAAGTGGTTTATAGACACCTGGTCCAGACCTTGATGAAGTGGTTCATAGACACCTGGTCCAGACCTTGATGAGGTGGTTCATAGACACCTGGTCCAGACCTTGATGAAGTGGTTTATAGACACATGGTCCAGACCTTGATGAAGTGGTTCATAGACACCTGGTCCAGACCTTGATGAAGTGGTTCATAGACACATGGTCCAGACCTTGATGAAGTGGTTCATAGACACCTGGTCCAGACCTTGATGAAGTGGTTCATAGACACCTGGTCCAGACCTTGATGAAGTGGTTCATAGACACCTGGGCCAGACCTTGATGAGGTGGTTCATAGACAACTGGTCCAGACCTTGATGAAGTGGTTTATAGACACATGGTCCAGACCTTGATGAAGTGGTTCATAGACACCTGGTCCAGACAGTTGTTCTGTTAAGGTTAACTGTATGATAGAACCAGACCAACTAGACCAGACAGTTGTTCTGTAAATCAAGTACCATCTGGTGATCTGATCTGGAGAATCTACTCTACCTTGTCAGGATCTTGGTGTTGTTGAGGTTCCCCAGAGGATTCAAGATGGTCACCTCTCTCTCCTGTGGGAATGAGGTCAAACATACAATGTAGTGAATATTTAAATGCTTTTACAACTGTCCTCTGCAACCAAGTAAGCAAATGTTATCTTGTTAAGTACAGTAGGTTTTTCAGTTTCTGAAATCTATGACAGTGGGCTGGGACAGTTGTGTTCACTATTTGATTGAGATTAAGAACAGAGTAAAGCAATTCAAATACAGATCCCAATCAGACGTGATAACAGTATACCCCTACTATCAAAATCTGCTACACTTCCAGTAAAATCTGCAATCTAGGATTGGTACATACATTTGGGGAATTTTAAATTAATACATTTTCTTTGGAATTATAAATCCATAATAGAATTGTGTAGAGGCATTAATCTGGGGAAGGCTATAAAAACAAAAGCGTTGAAGGTTTCCAAGAGCGCAGTGGTCTCCATCATCGTCAAATGGAAGAAACTACCAGAAGCTTCCTTTGCAGCAACCAAAACTCTTCTGAACTTGAGGGGAAAAATTTATGAATTAGTGTCTGTAACTCTGTAACCTCTGTGTGACCTCTCTGTGTAGCCTCGTACAACCATCCTGATCTCGCAAGATCACATTCTGTTTCACTCTACACATCAGTCTGAACATCAACAATATTTTTATTTCTTCCTCAAACCAAGTTTTGGCCAGACCAATCGGCGCTGTCTGATAATTAGAGGGAGGGATTTAGTTGATGATGACCAGAAGAAGCTAAATGCTCCTCAGTTCTACCAACCACACAAACCCATTTATAGCAAATTCTAAATGAGCGTCCTGGAACTTCTGTTAATGGTAGCCCTCACTGTAATAATCTTTCAAAACAATTATTTTCTCAATGGCTGTTGTCAATGCCCATACAAAACATTTAGAGTGCATGAATGTCCAAACTAATGTGTGTAGTGAAACAGAATGTGAGCTCGCAAGATCAAGATGGTTGTACGAGGCTACTCTCTGAAAAGTGGCGTATCATCTCAGTAGAACATCTCTGTGACCTGTCCTCTGTGACCAGTGGTGTATCATCTCTGTGGGACCCCTCTGTAACAAGTGGTGTATCATCTCAGTAGAACATCTCTGTGACCTGTCCTCTGTGACCAGTGGTGTATCATCTCTGTGGGACTCCTCTGTGACCAGTGGTGTATCATCTAGTTTAATCGTTATTGTCTAGTTGTGCCAATTTATGCTATACACATGAATCTTCAAGAAGAGCACATTTCCACACATATCAAACCATTTAGAAATGGCTACCATGGTGTCAACCACTTGATTCATAGAAATACCCATATATAGACAGTACTTACTTATGTAAATCAGATCTACAGTCTCCTCTTTCTCCTCTAATGTAACTGTAATCACCCCCTCTTTCACTCCAAAAAGTGCATCTTCCTCTTTCTTCACAGTAACATCCTTCCCCTCAGCTTTCACCAAAAACGCCTCTCCATTCACAGGAACGACGTTCTCTTCTTCTTTCACTGTAACAGCCTCAAACTCAAATTCTTTTTTTACGCTAACAGCGGCATCTTCACTCTCCTCTTTCACGGGAGTTTCTTTCTCCGTCCAGCAGTCCTCTTCTTTAGCAGGAGGGGAGAAGTTTGGTGAGATCATGGTCTTCGTTACCTAACGTTAGATCGGAACGTCACATTCAGCTAGGTCACAACAAAGCGAAGAAAACAAATACTGAAATTAAACAGGGTAACGAATAGATACGAATGAATTGTGTTTTAAGCACAGTGATTAATGACTAATATTAACTCCAAAGCATTCTAAATAATGTATGTTTTCACCAGCAAGCCACGAAGGTGTCTGACTGTTATTGAACCAGAGCCCGTCCATTATATTATACGTCATCGTATTCTTCGTTAGTTTTATAGCGTTGGGCTAACAATAATTGAAAGGGACGTGTCACAACCTACTCTAACAAATCAATCGGAATTATTTTAAGACGTTTCGGCTTCCAATAGTGATACTGTTTGTTTGTTTCAATGTGAGCGTTAATAACTGATTCGTTACAAAGGAATGTAACGATCATCAGTCAACTCCATTACACCATGAAAATCCAAAGAATAAATGCCAACGATAGCTAGTTACACAAACTATAATACCTGTCTGTCTTAATGAGAGTTAGCATGCTAGAAAACCCTACACACTAACATTTGTATTTCATCAACTGTAACATGTGTTAGGAAGGCTGTGACTATTATCACATCCATTTTGGAGTGGCCCGATATGATAGGAAATCAGCATGCTGTATACCACACTACACTGATTTATAAACAATTCTGAAGAATCTACAACTATAAGCACCATGTGATGTATGATCATGTAATTTATTTGGGAATTCCCAGTCCCTACTGCTGAGAAGCATCCCCACAGTATGATGTTGCCATCACCATGCTTCACTATTGGGGTGCTGTGTCTTGAAGCATGGGCAGCACCAGGCTTATGTCAAACACAGCTGTTTTAGTTTCCCTCTATTTTGATCTCATCTGACCATCAAATGTTTTCCCCACATCGTAGCTGGGTCCAGATGGGCTTACAGATGCTTCTTATTGAGTAACAGCTTGAAATAAATTCTTTTGGAATGCATTGATCATCTTGGTGTCAGCTTAGTTTTATTTTCATTCCTTTTGGAAGTTAAAACGGCCTTTTCAAGCCTACATGGTGAAGGGAATACTACTTACCATCAATTATTGACATTAATATTGAGTTCAAGCTGGAATTTTGTGGTTACTGTAGTTTAAAGTAATACAGAATTTACCACTGCATTGTAACCTCATTTCAGCCAGCAGAAGAGTACATCTTTTTGTCATTATCTCTTAACCGCATTACCCACTCCAGTCAGCAGATGGAGTTGTGCGTCTCTAAGGTTGGGCAGAGATTCAGGCTGTTACAGTGAAATAAGAAGCTGAAGACCTTCCTGTGAAAGAAGGGAAATAATTGTTTATGGTGAAAGAGGAGAATCTGACCATGAAAATAGAGGAAGATCCCAATGTTGGAGTGAATGAGAGTCGATTCCTGTCACATTAGAGGAGGAGACTGAAGATCTGATTAACACCAGTAAGTTATGTCCAATATATAATATTACTTCTATACATCAAGGAGCCAGTCTAGGACAACATTTTTAAATAATATGATACATTTAAATGTTTTTTTTATTCTGTGTGTAGTTACAGAAATAAACACAACGAGACGATGTTGAAACTGCGTGAGATGGCTTTCTGTTGCTTGGCTCCTTGGCATGAATCTGCCTTTATGTGGTTATTCATGATGCATGTGGTGACAGAAAAGCAGGTCAATGAAAAGAAAATGCAGGACGGCTGGAAAGAAATGTAATTGAAATCAGATTTATCTAAACAATGTGACATTCTTTTCCAACTATATTTTATTACTGATGTTATTGATTAGTTGTTGCAGCCCTAGTCTAGAGTGATATTATTGTTTAGTTGTTGCAGCCCTAGTCTAGAGTGATGTTATTGATTAGTTGTTGCTGCCCTGGTCTAAAGTGATGTTATTGATTAGTTGTTGCTGCCCTGCTCTAGAGTGATGTTATTGATTAGTTGTTGCAGCCCTGGTATAAAGTGATGATATTGATTAGTTGTTGCTGCCCTGGTCTAGAGTGATGTTATTGATTAGTTGTTGCTGCCCTGGTCTAGAGTGATGTTATTGATTAGTTGTTGCTGGTCTGGTCTAGAGTGATGTTATTGATTAGTTGTTGCTGGTCTGGTCTAGAGTGATGTTATTGATTAGTTGTTGCTGCCCTGGTCTAGAGTAATGTTATTGATTAGTTGTTGCAGCCCTGGTCTAGAGTGATGTTATTGATTAGTTGTTGCAGCCCTGGTATAGTGTGATGATATTGATTAGTTGTTGCTGCCCTGGTCTAGAGTGATGTTATTGATTAGTTGTTGCTGCCCTGGTCTAGAGTGATGTTATTGATTAGTTGTTGCTGGTCTGGTCTAGAGTGATGTTATTGATTAGTTGTTGCTGGTCTGGTCTAGAGTAATGTTATTGATTAGTTGTTGCAGCCCTGGTCTAGAGTGAAGATTGTGTTTTAGTTATTGACTCATAGTTGCACCACACTTTCTTATACAATCTTGCTGCTTAACCATCTTTACTTGTCATTCACACAGGAGAGAGACATGACTACAGTAGATCCTCTGAGGAGTCTCAACTACATCATGAAGGCGGAGAAGAGTCACTCTAAATCAGAGCACCTCAAGAAACCACAACAGAGACACACAGTAAAGAAACCTCACCACTGCTCTGAGTTTTAATAGGAAAAGTTTAATGTTTTTATAAGAACTTAAAAGACACCAGTGAATCCATACTGGAGAAAAACCTTATAGTTGTTCTGACTGTGGCAAGAGTTACACCTCTTCAACAGATCTTCAAAAACACCAGAGAATCCATACAGGAGAGATACCTTACTGCTGCTCTGAATGTGGAAACATTTTGACTTCTTCAACGGATCTTAAAATACACTGGAGAATACATTCAGGGAAGAAAGCTTACAGCTGTGATCAATGTGGAAAGTCTTTTGCTCAGTCAAACTACCTGAGATCACACCAGAAAACTGACAAAGTCAGCTACCTGAAAGCACTCCAAAGATCTCACACAGGGGAGAAATCTTTCAGCTGTGATCAATGAAGAGATTTACTCAAGCAGGCCACCTAAAATCACACCAGAGAAGTCATACTTGAGAGAAACCTAATAGCTGTTTTCAGAGTGGGAAGAGTATTGCGAATTGAAGCAACTTGTAATCCCCCCCAAAAAAACTCACACAGGAGATAAATAATATAGCTGTGATCAATGTGGGAAGAATTTTAGTTACAGAAGGTACTTAAAATCCCACCAGAGAACTCATGTAAAAGAAATGTTATAAAACCATTATATTGGAATCCAAAGAATGTGAAATGGACAATTTATAATGATATGATTTGGGACATTTCAGGTTTTTTATTGGAAACAATAGGTTCCACTAGGATCTAGCGAGTCTGACACTGTAACCTTTACTGATGTTATTATTGCACTCAAACTTTGTGTGGACTTGTTTGATTTCCTGTGGAGTACTTAATTGTAGTTCAGTGTAAATATACTGTAAGAGTAATGGATTTATGTTATAACAGTTAAGTGTAAATATACTGTAAGGGTTAAGGATTTATGTTATAACAGTTCAGTGTAAATATACTGTAAGGGTTAAGGATTTATGTTATAACAGTTCAATGTATAGATACTGTAAGGGTTATGGATTTGTTATAACAGTTCAATGTATAGATACTGTAAGGGTTATGGATTTATGTTATAACAGTTCAGTGTATAGAAACTGTAAGGGTTATGGATTTATGTTATAACAGTTCAGTGTATAGAAACTGTAAGGGTTATGGATTTATGTTATAACAGTTGAGTTTATAGAAACTGTAAGGGTTATGGATTTATGTTACAGGGAACCTGATATTTTCTTTTCAGCAGGTGGCAGGTAGAGGCTTTTAGACTTTAAGTGTTTCTAATTTAACATTGATGTACTTTGTGATGAAAATGAAATGTTATTGTTTAATAAATGTTACCTCTTTTTAAAATGGATGTCGTCATATGTCACTGTTCCTTGAAATATGTAGTTGTCTGATAAAAATAGGCTTGTTTAAACAGACAGAAAAAATGCTTTGAGTCAAGCTAAACTACTGATCCACAGACAGTTATTCAAGTCTTTCATAACAGAGACTGTTAATCTCACTGAGACTACTATGTCTCAGACCAAAGCAGGTTGGAATAATCAGAAGTTAAGCACTTGCCCGAATTTGTTTTTACAGAGAATTAAATATTGTGGATCCTCATGATTCTGACAAGGCAGAGATGAGTCTCTTCAGTCATCACAGCTGTTAACGCTGCATGGGAGAGTACTCATTTCAGAGAAGTTATAACACTGCTCACGCTGCACAGAAGAGTACTCATTTCAGAGTAGTCATACCACAGTTTAAGCTGCATGTGAGAAAATTAAAATCAGAGAAGCCATACCACTGCTCACACATCATGGGAGAAAAGTTATTTCAGAGAAGCCATACCACTGCTCAATCACAAATGCTAGCTTTGTCTTTTGTGAGTAAACATCTTTTATTAACAAGGTCCCTGATTTCAAGTGTCTACTGGAATTTGGTTCAGAGAAATTGGGGTATGTGAGTTTTTATTACTATACTTTGGTTTTAGCAAATGTTTTATGCCGTCTTATCCCATTTAATGTGAAATAATATTGACAATGAGCACAGGAAGCTACTCCCCTCCTACAGAGGGGAGTAACTTTGTGTCTGCAAAATGAATGTGGATGAATGTGGCATCAGCCTGATCAATCATCCCTCAAATCCAATTTCAATTGGCGTTTGTCAATTCGTGTTAAAACTAAGTAGTGCAGCTAAGTAGAAGTGAGCAGAGCTCAGAACAGTTCATAACTGTATCACTGCACCACCCCTCCTCAGGGCTCATGTTTCTCTGCTGAGGCGAAATAACAGGCAATCCAAAGATTTTGCGTTAATGTTCTACATTGGAAGAAGGCCAATAGCCTGGAGGTCAAGGTTGATGTGTCTGAAAGGTTGCTGGTTCAAAAGATGGCAAGGATTTTTTTTTTGTGCTCTTGAGTAACACACTAAAGACTAATTACTTGTGTAACTCGCTCTGGATCAGAGCATCTGCTATATAACTAAAATGTAAATAATGATTTTTCTATTTGTATTTGTGATGGCAATTTCATCGATCAGAACTCTTAAAGGAGGGAGTACAAAGACAAAATTCTCTTGGCATAATTTAGTTTATTTGCAAATAGAGAAACGTGTCAAATGCTTACAAAATAATCGTGAGAGGAATCTCTAACTTAATACATGAACAGTCATCAGTACTTATAGTGGAGAAAGGGTTGTGGTAAGATGCTGTCCTATAGACAGAACACATTCCCTTTGTTCCATTACATTCCTAGGTTTCACCCAAGCTATCCTCCCCCACATGGGAAACCTCTTCAACTCTAGGAGAAGACTAACAGCATCTGGACAAACAACAGACAGACACTGATGGGTTATACAGATTTACCGATTCACAAGTAACCCTATAATCTGCTGATACCAGTCAATAATGACCCTGAACACCAGATCCCCCTCTCCTACATTCCTTTTCTTATCCAAACATGGGGACTCAGTACCTTTAACTAGTAACCCATTTATACATGTATAGGACCAAGTATACATCAGTTCAAGAATTTCCACAACAATTAATAAAATGTTCTGTTAACTTTGAAGATAAACTTGGAAGATCATTTTGCTATGTGGAGGTTTCATTTAGGTCTCTCTATTTAAAAAAAAACTAAGTTTGTCTTTGTCAGGGGAGAGACCTGACCCTCAGCCTGACAGTGGGAAAAGTCCTTCAGGTGAACCAGACCCACAGACAGCCAAATCAGCAAGACCACATCACTGCTCCTATTGTGCAAAGAGTTATAGCAAAATAGGATCACTGAACAGGCACAGTAGGACACACACAGGAGAAAAGCCCTACCAGTGCTCCCAGTGTGGAAAGAGGTTTATGGGTTTAGTGAGACTGAAACAACATCGAAGGATACACACAGGGGAGAAGCCATACAACTGTTCCCACTGTAAAAATAGTTTCAGATGGTTAGGGACACTGAATATGCATGAGAGAACACACACATAAGAGAAACCTCATCAATGCTCCATATGTGGAAAAAGATTTTCCCAGAAAATACATCAGGGAATATACACAGGTGAGAAGCCTTATGACTGCTCCCGATGTGGAATTACTTTTGCCTGGTTAGCGTGCCTAAAATCTCATGAGGGAGTTCACACAGGAGAGAAGCCTTAGCACTGTTCCCACTGCGGAATGAACTTCAGGGTGTTATTGAACCTGAAACAGCATCAGAGATCACACACAGGAAAGAAGTCATATACAGTGGTAACAAGTATTTGATACAGTGCCGATTTTGCAGGTTTTCCTACTTACAAAGCTTGCTCAAAACTGGAGTACTGATCATATCTGATAGTTTAAAACATACTTTTAGTGGTTTATTAGATTATTTAGAAATGCAGACATTTTGTATTAGTGAACAGTTGATTGGGTCCACCCATCTTTTGGACCCTTTCACCATGACAACGGTCTAAATTATTCAGAGCATGGATTTAACCTGGTTTCCATGGGGGATGTGTTTTAGCTGCTCATCGGCAAAAATGCAATTAAAAGTTTATGGTTGTGTACAGACAGTCAAAACTGCATTTATTTGGTAATTTTATTGTATTCATTTTAGAGATAATTAAAAGGAAATTTTAATATTTTGTGTTTATCATTCATTCATGACATATCCAACATTTTTACTAGGTTTGTGTATTCTCAAATCAGAAAATGTAACTCCGCAAAGCTTCCATCCCTCTTATTGGAGGTCACAGCCCCTTTAACATGTAACAACAGAGTTACACCCTTTAAGGTCTGAAATTATGTTCTTCAGGAATGTTGACTGTGGATGCGATGAGTAAAGATTTAGGGAACATTTTAAAAATTGTGTAGGCTATTAACTGCCAACTGTTAACTAATGATTTGTTAATGCTGTCATTAATCAATAACAACTCCTTTGCAAAGTTTGCATCTGTTTTTTAAACAACCAAATAAAGTATGCAAATACACTTAAACATGGTATAATATTTTATACATAAATTAGATAGGGAAAATCACATTGAGGCTGTAGTCTCATTTTCAGGTGAGTAAATACAGTCATCCTAAAAAAAGACACAAAATAATAATTACAAAAACAGAGTGATCCATTCATGCAATCCATTCATTGCTGCCACTGTCCGAAGTCCTCCTGGCTGTGTAGCAGATCAAGACGATGCCTGACATTTCCAGCCCCCTCCACCCGGTTGTCCCTGTCCTTGTCCATCTGGTCATGCTTCTGACCTGGATTAGATTTAATAGACTCTGGACAAGCTCATCATCAACATTGACAATGTCAATCTTATAACATGCCTGCATTCCTCACTGCTGACAATTGTGATTTTTATATTGTGTTGTTAAAGTATTTTTCTTCTTTTAGTTAAAAATACAAATTTCTTGTTTTATTTCAGATTTTTTTATTCCCATGACGTAATTTGCCATTCTCCTCAAATACCCTTCCTTGTGTTCCTACTCAGCTCCTCCAGTTTCTTAACCTTCTCCATGTCTCCTGTCTCCGTCATCCTCTTAATCAGGAAGTCCAGATGTTTGGCAGTGGACAGTGAGATGGCCTTCAAGGCAATCTCTTCCAGTATGATGAGACACTGGTAGGATTCCTCCACAAGTGAGGTCTTCTTGTTTGTGAGCTCCTCCAGTTCCTTCTGAAGTCTGATGAGCACATTCTCTTTCTCCCCAACACCTTTCTCACTGATGTCATACTTGTATTTCAACTCTTCATATGTCCTGGTAACCATCCTGGTCTTGAGATCATACTTTTCATTTCCCTTGACATGCTTGGTGAAGTGGCATTTATTAGTACACACAGTACAGTGGTTGTTCTTCATCACACTGCACCAGGAGAGATCAGAAACCCACCAGCAGTCTGGATAGTGACAGTTCTCCTCACAGACTGTACAGATGGTCGCTCCGTTGTTGTAAAGAAACCAATTCCTTAATGTATCTACTGAGATTTTATCTTTGTAGATTTCCTCAACTTCATATGAGAAATTCTTGTTTTCCTCCATTTCATTCTTGTGTTTCTCCAGGGCATTTTGAGTGTCCTTGATTTCCTTTTGCTTTACTTCAATCTCTTTTATCAGTTCCTGTAAGTTGCCAACTACAGCTTCCAGCTGTTTGCGTTCTCTCAGTACTCCTTCCGTCTTCTTAACAGTCTTTGTTTCAATGTTATTCAAATAAGTAAACAACTTTTCCATGGATTTTAATCCTTGATTCCAGGCCTGTTCCTGATAGTGATCATATTTCTCATCATTGGGTTCACTCTGAACATTATTAAACACAAAATGTACAGGATGATTCTTCTCATTCTTGGCACAGGGAACCTTTGCTGCAGTAATGGCTTCTAGCGCATTCTTTGGGGCCATTCCATCAGAGTGTGTGATAAAGGCCACAATGTTTTTTTCCATATCTTTGCCAAATAAAGACAAAACTGCATCAAAGATGTACTGTTGTCTGTCACTGAGACGATTCATTGCTGCCTTTATGACTAAACCAACAGCATCAATTTGATGAATCCCTTTATCAGACCTAAACAACTGAAACAATTTTTCAGCGATCATGTTGTCTTTTTCGATTCCTCTTGTGTCTCCAAATCCTGGAGTGTCGATAATGGTGAGAGAGTAGGGGACTCTCCTGCCTTCATATCCAAATATCTCATATACAGTTACTCTTGTAGTTTTACTTTCAGTCTGACCTGTTGTCTCCTCTTCAGTGATCTCAAACCAGACTTTGTCCTCCATCTTAACCCCCAGGACATAATTGACCATGGCATTAATCAGAGTGGACTTCCCTGTACTAGTCTCTCCTACCAGCAGAATAGTTTTGTTCATCATAAAGGGATCTTTCTCTAGAAATGTACATCTTCTGAGTTTATCATTATTATCCAGACTCATCTTCTTTGTTTCTAGTTGATATCTTGCAGGAGGTCCTCTATTTATAAGATGACTTTGTGGAATCATGTTTTTTACTTTTGATGATGTGTCCCTGTGAAATAAATTATTGTATATTGTTATTATACTGTTACTAGTATATTGGTATACAGCTAAAGTTACAGCTAAATCAAATGTGATTTACCTCAGTTGCTGCTAAACATAATAACCAGCAACTCCAAATAATAACTAATACATACTAAAAGTGACTTTTAGTGGATGTGCATCTCATACAGCAAACTGCATCAAAGTAGACTAGTGCTCCACTGGTAGGGCACTTTCAGTGTTTGTCTCCACTACTACCAGTTTTTAAAACAATGCCTACCTCAGAAAAAAAACTGCCTTTTATCAAACCAGGAAGTAATTTGTTTTGAATTATGAGATTCCTACTACTTCCACAGTGCTTTGCACCTTGAGGTAGGTACAGAGGCACATCTAAAAGTAGATGGGTGTAACGTGGAATAGAGATGAGGCAGGACTCAAAAGCAGAGTGCAATGATCAGGGCTTTTAATTCCTAAGATTAACTGAAACACAAAGACTTGATTACAACGGACCGGTCCTGACCTGAACATCACACTTAAGACAAGGGACAGGGGAGACTAAATTGGGAGGTGATAAGGTGAAAATGAGAATTTATTGTTTCTTTGATCTGTGTGTTATTTCTCCTCACCCTAGTATGTAGAGGGCCCATCACCCTTAATTTCTCTGAACAAGAATAGACTGAGTTTGAGAAGAAAGTTCTTTGTTTCAGATCATTTTGAGCCTGCAATCGAACACACAAATGCTGAAGCTCTAGATCTTCAACTAGTATATAGAAGGCCAGTATTATTTATTCTTTCATCAGCACAACAATTTTAATACAGGGGGTGGGTCAACTAACCCAGTGGCTAAACTTACCCCATGCTCCCCTTCTTGCATTATTTATAAACATTAAACCAAATCCATATCTTGTAATTTACTTTTATGATCTAATTGGGCATATACATTTTGGATGTGTTAACCAGATCCAGAGCAATCATTTTCTGGTCTTTGTCTTTTCATGGAGATTGTCTATGAAGCCTGTTTTATAGTCCAGAAATAGACTTAATCTGGGTTTGATCAAACAGCTTGGAAATTCTTAACATTGGTATATTCAAAATCCTTGGATACTCACTTGAATTCCATGATGGTATTTTAGTTGTGTTCCACCCAAATAAGATACAGGTGACAGGTGTTAACAGGATTCATTTCTGTAAATAAAGAACATATAGCATTTGATAGTTTGTAGTGTTTCCCCTTTATACTTGGTTGCAGTGTAGACCATACAATATTGAGTGCAGAGTGCATAGTTTGTCATTTGCACGCCTTATTAGCACATGGGAGGGTAGCCACGTTTGGAAATCTTTGTTGGGCCCACATTGACCGGGGGAATATTAAAGGAAGGCAGTTGTGGAAGGTGGAACATGGGCTTTATGAATTGTTGTACTGTTCTAGTCTAGGACCCTTTGGTAATTCAATGTACACTCACCTAAAGGATTATTAGGAACACCAGTTCAATTTCTCATTAATGCAATTATCTAATCAACCAATCACATGGCAGTTCCTTCAATGCATTTAGGGGTGTGGTCCTGGTCAAGACAATCTCCTGAACTCCAAACTGAATGTCAGAATGGGAAAGAAAGGTGATTTAAGCAATTTTGAGCGTGGCATGGTTGTTGGTGCCAGACGGGCCGGTCTGAATATTTCACAATCTGCTCAGTTACTGGGATTTTCACGCACAATCATTTCTAGGGTTTACAAAGAATGGTGTGAAAAGGGAAAAACATCCAGTATGCGGCAGTCCTATGGGCGAAAATGCCTTGTTGATGCTAGAGGTCAGAGGAGAATGGGCCGACTGATTCAAGCTGATAGAAGAGCAACTTTGACTGAAATAACCACTCGTTACAACCGAGGTATGCAGCAAAGCATTTGTGAAGCCACAACATGCACAACCTTGAGGCGGATGGGCTACAACAGCAGAAGACCCCACCGGGTACCACTCATCTCCACTACAAATAGGAAAGAGGTTACAATTTGCACGAGCTCACCAGAATTTGGCATAAACAGAATGAGAACATGGATCCATCATGCCTTGTTACCACTGTGCAGGCTGGTGGTGGTGGTGTAATGGTGTGGGGGATGTTTTCTTGGCACAATCTAGGCCCCTTAGTGCCAATTGGGCATGGTTTAAATGCCACGGCCTACCTGAGCATTGTTTCTGACCATGTCCATCCCTTTATGACATCCATGTACCCATCCTCTGATGGCTACTTCCAGCAGGATAATGCACCATGTCACAAAGCTCAAATCATTTCAAATTGGTTTCTTGAACATGACAATGAGTTCACTGTACTGAAATGGCCCCCACAATCACCAGATCTCAACCCAATAGAGCATCTTTGGGATTTGGTGGAACGGGAGCTTCGTGGCCTGGATGTGCATCCCACAAATCTCCATCAACTGCAAGATGCTATCCTATCAATATGGGCCAACATTTCTAAAGAATGCTTTCAGCACCTTGTTGAATCAATGCCACGTAGAATTAAGGCAGTTCTGAAGGCGAAAGGGGGTCAAACACAGTATTAGTATGGTGTTCCTAATAATCCTTTAGTTGAGTGTATTTTTCTATCACTTGTCATGGTATTGGAGTTGTGTGCTGGGAACAAAGTAATATGTGTGGTGAAGTCAAGGTTCATTCTAAGGGAGATCTATTGACATCTGTATGGCTGATGCAGGTCAAAAATCACAAGTGCAGCTTCAAAATCAAGATTGAATACCTGTTGCTATATCACAAGCCTCTCCTAATACAATCTGTTCATACAGTACAAGTTAGGTGTGTACACAAAAAATTATGTACATTAATTTTCAATGACAGCATTAGAAATTATAATGTGTCCAAGGATAATATGTTTATCAATTATCAATCAATCTTGTGTATTTTTCCTAGTATCCTGTTAGCGACACTCACCAACACAGGAATAACTTGTATCCTTCATACCAAATCGGTAAATTGACCCTCACTACAGCTCCACTTCTGAGGGCCACACTTGTAGTGGTCTTCCCCCCTTTTAATGCTGATCCATAAAAAGTGACATGGTCTAAAATTGACACGAATGTCGACAAACTCGTGGGGATAAACTGAGATAACTATTAGTAATATTTCTGCAAAGAAAACAAAACAATATTTGTCTCTGCACCGCTAACTCGCTTTGCGAATCGCAATGAACAGCACAGAAAGAGGACAGGATATATGTAACACAACAACAGCACATAGATTTGGATAATCGCGATGGTCAATGTTTTTTATTTAATTTCATTTTTGCCAGGCTGCATAACCGGAGCCGGCCAGGAATAGCGAATATCTATGTAGGAGGGAGTGACCCTTGTTAAATAGTGTAGTGGTTATTGACGCGGCCTGGCTAGCAAGAGGTCCCGTGTTCAAGCCTCGTCAAAACAAACTATGCATTAGGATTTGTTCAGGACAGACAAAAAGTGGCCCTGGACACACTCCATCTCAGTACCATCGATGAGAAGTTGGGTACTGCAACCGTTAGACTTCCTGTAATCCACAATGAGCATCTTGGTTTTCTTTCCTGGGAAGGTGTTCCGGTCCCGTCCCACCAGGAGGAGACCCCGGGGAAGACCTAGGACACGCTGGAGGGACTATGTCTCCCGGCTGGCCTGGGAACGCCTCGGTGTCCCCCCGGAAGAGCTGGAGGAAGTGTCTGGGGAGAGGGAAGTCTGGGCATCCCTGCTTAGACTGCTGCCCCCGCGACCCGGCCCCGGATAAGCGGAAGATGACGGTATGGTATGGTTTTCTTTGCATTGAGGGGCATGTTTTTATCAGTGCACAAAGCCAACAGGCACTTGACCTCCTCCCTGTAAGCTGACTCGTCACTGCGAACTTGACAATGGTGTTGAAGCTGTGTACAGGAATGCAGTCATGGGTGATGTTATGGACATTTTGAACTAAGGTACATTTGAGAAATGTCTGTCTTTCCATTGGCTAGTATGCAAATCTTTACTTTGATTGTGACACACATGTCTGTATAATATCAGAGGATTATTAGGTACTTTTGACCATGTTCTCCTGCCTAGACAAAGAAGGGTGTCAGTCCTTTTGTTCCTCAGGAATGTGGTCCTTGGGGTGAAGTAGGAGCAATTGGCTTGTTTAGGTAAACGCAACAGTAAACATTATGGCAGGAAGGATAAGGTGGGGGGACAGCCCGCCCTTTAGGTAAAAACCTATGTGACATAAGACAAATGGGCAACAACTTACCAAACCCCTTTTAACTGTCATAAATATGGACTGTGCATGTATGGAGTCAGAGACTCCTCGGACGATTATGTTTGTAAGCGTTTGACACGTCTCTTATTTGCAAATAATTAATAAAACTGTTACACGGTGACAAGAGAATTTCGTCCCTGTACTTCCTCATTTAAGAGTTCTGATCGATAAAATTGCCATCACATTGAATAGGGTGGTAAGTTAGTGGATACTAGTAAGCCTATTACTGGCTAATATTCTTGTCCCTCTAACCACTATGCTATTTAACACAGGGGAGTCATTCAGACTGTCACTCACTCACTCAGTAAGAGAAATTCGCTCATCTTGGCTCCGATTACGTTGTCTGGCAAAGAATTTGGTGCATTATGAAACATAAATTATGACAAAGGAAACCCCAAACCGTTGAGCAGCTGAAATCCTATTTCAAGCAAGAATGGGTAAACATTTCACTTTCACAACTACAGCAATTGGTCTCTTCAGTTCCCAAACACTCACAATGTATTGTTGAAAACAGGTGATGAAACACAGTAATAAACATGCCCCTCTTCCAACTTTGTTAAAACTTGTTAATGGCATCAAATTCAAAAACGAGCACGTATTTTTCCAAAAACAATAATATTTCTATGTTTCTATATTTGATATGTTGCCTTTGTACTATTTTCTAATAATTTATAAGGATAAATGATTTGCACATCAGGGTTGTATTTCCAAGCAAGATAATTCACTACATTCTGGACCATGAGCAGTGTATATCCTTGTCAACAGCAGTGACTTTTTTATGTAATAAATATCAGGGAAGCAGCAAATATGTTAATTACATAAGCATTCTGCCTCTATTAAAAATACAATCATAATAATACAGGAAATAATATCAACAAACAAGAACCTGTAATAATTATAAAGCAGACACTTACATCCCAATGAACATCCAGAAGTCAAGCTGACACCCATCCCCAGATGTTCTTATTTATAGCAGACTGAAATCATGGAAGGAGGGGCTGATAGTATTTGACCAATCAGAACATCCATGTACAGCTCACAGTGTGTGGTGAAGAACCTCTGAGGAGGTCAGCTGATTTCAGGGAAAAACACTGTGCAGTTAGATAGTGTGTAGAGAATGCAGTGGGAGTTCTGTGAAATCACGTGACTAAATGGAGGGACAGGATGAGTTCAGACAATGTAAATAAAAAGTATTAGGTAACTTGTAAACATGTAAATCCCATCTAAACTGAAAAACACAATATTTATCAAACCTAAAAATTGGAAAGAAATTATTCAAACTTTTATTTTATCAGTGGTCCCAATTTAAATCAATTAATTTGTTTAAACCTGTATTTTATCAGTAAATCCTATGTAAATTAGCCAAGTGGGTTTAACATGTATTTTTCAAGTTAATTTATTAGTGTCGATTCCATAAAGTGTCAGTTGCTGTCAGGGCCTGAGCGGAACCCAAAAAAAGACAAGGACAAGTTTAGATGGGATTTACATGCTTACATGTTACCTGATACTTTTAATTTACATTGTCTGGACTCCATCCTGTCCCTGCATTTAGTCACGTGATTTCACAGATCTCCCACTGCATTCTCTACACACTATCTAACTGCACAGTGTTTTTCTCTGAAATCAGCTGACCTCCTCAGAGGTTCTTCACCACACACTGTGAGCTGTACATGGATGTTCTGATTGGTCAAATACTATCAGCCCCTCCTTCCATGATTTCAGTCAGCTATAAATAAGAACATCTGGGGATGGGTGTCAGCTTGACTTCTGGATGTTCATTGGGCTGTAAGTATCTGCTTTATAATTATTACAGGTTCTTGTTTGTTGATATTATTTCCTGCACAGGTCTCGGGTCAGTCTGGTTATGAAAGAAGGTTGGACCACACTGCACAGGTCTGAGGTCAGTGTTTTAATCTTCCTGTGCAGTGTGGTCCAACCTTTTACCTTCATAACGAGACTAAGGTCTGTAGCTTCAACTGTTTGCAAGCTATTGAGCTTTAAATGTCTGAATATCTGTTAAATATCGAACATAAAACTACCTTTACTACGTTAAGATTTTATGATCTAATTGACTCTGTCAATCTTACCCAGTCAGTGACTTGTCTGACAAATGAAAAGGGACATTTGAAATATATCAGTCTGTGTGTAATGAATTAATATAATATACAAGTTTCACTTTTTGAATGGAATTACTGAAATAAACCAACTTTTTGATGATATTCTAATTTGATGACCAGGACCTGTATATCCCATCATCTACCTGTTTTGTTACTGCTGTAGTCCCCTACTTTAGGGTCGCAACTTGCGTTCCTGCATGTCATCTGCGTGCGATTAAAGCCCAAATTACACGGCAGGCGAATGTCAATTGTGTCATTACTGTGGGCGTAATTTTGAAATGTTGGATTATGAACTTGTTGGAATTCGTGGTGAAAAGTCTTCATCATGGGTAAGTGAGTGTTGTAATGCAAATATAACTTGATTAGTTAGCTTTACTACAATTCTCCATTAAACATTGCATATATTTATTGGCTTTTTAGTTCTCTAGCTGTGTGTTAATATCGAGTCTCCATTACTGGCACCTGGCAAATGATAAACATCTCAGCGGATGATTTGAAACTCCTCTTAAGTACCTGGGGCTCAAAGGGTGCTGTAAGATATTGAAACAGCTTCTCATCTAACTCCAGCTGGGTGCGCTGCAATTTTGCCCAGCTGCTTTTAGGTTGTGTAGTTGAGCAGACATTTGGTTCTCGGGTTGTGGAGTAGATTGCTCGTTCTCTTCTGTCCCCCAAGCTGTCATTGTTCTCCTCCTGGTTATTTCTTTCTGTCATTTCTTACAGGTTATACGGATAAGAAAGCTTTATATGAATGGCACATTAACACACAAAGAAACTGCCAAATACACAGACAGACAGACACACACACACACACACATACACAGACAGAGCCTGATTAAAATGTCATATTGTAATGTTTGCTAAATGGAAATACACTACAATATTATATTACCAACCATTTTCTGACATACCCTATAGTTTTGATGTGAGGCAGCAGGAAAGACATGAGGTGGTAGCACTTCCATGTTGGTTTCCCCGCTGCTGCTCCAGACCTACTAGGGGTATAGCTCTTGCATTTCCTGACAAAGGTGTCTGTTAGTATTTTCCATCTTTTGGAACACTCTTCCGCGTTGAATTAGATAACATTTCAGTATTTCATAAACATGAACCAAATAAAAAATATTTTCAAAAGCATTCTCCCCACAACTATATCTGTGCTGGAAATGTTTTTACCTTTTCTTTCATTTAGATTCCTCGGATCAGGAGACTCCTTTAGTAGCCTGGCATTTAGTTATCAGCTCAGCAACACAACATTGGCAGCTTGTGTTGATGAAACATGCAATTGTCAGAAAACTGATGCACCAACAGATGCCCAGCCTAAGTGAGGAAGACTGGAAGGCCATTGCTGAAAGGTCCTGTGAGAAGTGGAACTTTCCCCTTTGCAGAGGTGCAATAGATGGCAAACGTGCAGATTCAAGCACCAACAATGTCAGGAGGACAGTTTTTTGTATTATAATAAGACATTCTCCATTGTGCTTCTTGCCTTGGTGGACGCAGACTTCCGCTTCGGTGTGGTACAGGTAGGGGATTCCGGGCGCACAAGATTGACATCCCAGCAAGCAACACGCCAGTGGCCCACTAGCTTTTTGCCACTGTGGCCGCCGAGCGTTTCCGTTTTTTTTTTTATAGTGCGCGTCGCAGTCTGGCCGTCGATGGGCTGCTTTCATGACAATGCCTTCTAACAATACCCTGATCAGCGGCTCACCAGCGGCCCGACGGCAGCTAGCTGCTTTTATTCAATAAACCCAGCGGGACGCCTCACGCCCCAATATTAGGTTTTATTTATAATAATCCTCATCACAAATGACAATGAACTGAATAAAATCTAAATTTATTTCAAATAGTGCAAGATGCATACAAAAAAAATTCATGCATTATACAGCAAGCATACAAAATAAACATGTGCAAATGAACTGAAATAAACATTTTTCAAATAGTGCAAGAAAACAACCCTAACCCAGCAACAGTATTTGACTGTGAAAGTACAAAATAAACATAATACAATACAAAATAAATAATGGCTAGAATGGCAGTAATATACATAAGTATGACCTAACAGCAATCAATAGTTATTGAATATCATAGATACATCAGTGCAATAAGCTTATGAATGGTGGCATAACACTACGACTACAGTCAGAATTAAGAACATTCACACAGAGCTATAAATATATTAAGAGGATAATGCAATCATATATAACACTGTACATAGCAGCAGTAAAACACAAACAAATAGAAATACAGTACTGCAGCTTAGCAGCAATATTGGTTGTGCTGGAGATGTTATTCATATTCACGGCAGGTCTCTTGTACCGCCGCGACATCTTCTCCCACCTGCACTGTCAGCTACCCCTTTCTGGTACCTGGTTCTGGACAGCCTCATCAGTGGCATCCCGGTTGGAAAGATTCTTCCTTATGGCTCCTGTAATATAGTAATCAGATATTGTACTTAAAGAGTCTGACATGATTTTGAGAATTGCATGACATTCAAGACAAATGAAATGTTTCATGAAGACAACATGCTAGCGCAACTATAGTCTAGTTTTTACCTGGTTGTAGAGGCAGCTGTGCCCTCAGCTTGACACTCTTTAGTCAGACGTTTATCAAAAGCTAAAAAGCACAATGAAATGTCAATGGCTTAATAGTGAAATAAACAAAACTGCCATATAAATGTAATTTCAGAAAGGCTGTACAGTATTGCATTTCAGTAAAGGGCACACATTCAGACAAATGCAGTTTCATTAACACAAGATGCTAGCGTAACTATAGTCTTGTTTTTACCTGATTGTAGAGCCAGCTGTGCCCTCAACTCGACCTTCTCTTCAGTCAGCCACTTAATCTTCTCCAAATGTTCTGAAAGACAGTTATTTATTCAGTCCTAAATATCTGGTTATTTTACAATCAGAACTCAAATCGCAGTGTCCACCAAAATGTTCATTCTTACCTTCATGTGCAGAGCTAAAACTTCCCCCTACCTCTGCCTGCTTGCCCTTAAAAATAAATTGATGAACTGTCACCTTAACGTGGTGGAGGGGTTTGAGTACCCGAGTGACCCTAGGAGCTATGTTGTCTGGGGCTATATGCCCCTGGTAGGGTCTCCCAAGGCAAACAGGTCCTAGGCGACGGGTCAGACTAAGAGCGGTTCAAAACACCCCTTAATGATGAAAAATTATTTGAGTTCCGTGACGTCGCCCGGTATGGCGCAGCCGGGGCCCCACCCTGGAGCCAGGCCCGGGGTTGGGGCTCGCACGCGAGCGCCTGGTGGCCGGGCCTTTCCCCATGGGGCCCGGCCGGGCATAGCCCGAAGGAGCGACGTGGGGCCGCCTTCCCGTGGGCTCACCACCCACAGGAGGGACCATAAGGGGTCGGTGCGTAGAGGATCGGGCGGCAGTCGAAGGCAGGGGCCTAGGCAACCCGATCCCTGGACACGGAAACTAGCTCTAGGGACGTGGAACGTCACCTCGCTGGCGGGGAAGGAGCCTGAGATAGTGCGTGAGGTCGAGAGGTTCCGACTGGAGGTAGTCGGAATCACCTCTACGCACGGCTTGGGCTCTGGAACCACACTCCTTGAGAGAGGATGGACTCTTCACCACTCTGGAGTTGCCCATGGTGAGAGGCGGCGGGCTGGTGTGGGTTTGCTTATAGCTCCCCAGCTCTGCCGCCATGTGTTGGAGTTTACCCCGGTGAACGAGAGGGTCGTTTCCCTGCGCCTTCGGGTCGGGGATAGGGCTCTCACTGTTGTTTGTGCCTATGGGCCGAACGGCAGTGCAGAGTACCCGACCTTCTTGGAGTCTCTGGGAGGGGTGCTGGAAAGTGCCCCTCACACTTCTCAGCCTCCCCGGGAAAGTCTATGCCAGGGTTCTGGAGAGGAGAATACAGCAGATAGTAGAACCTCGGATTCAGGAGGAACAGTCTGGTTTTCGTCCGGGCCGTGGAACACTGGACCAGCTCTATACCCTCTACGGGGTGTTGGAGGGTTCATGGGAGTTTGCCCAACCAATCCACATGTGTTTTGTGGATTTGGAGAAGGCATTCGACTGTGTCCCTCGCGGCATCCTGTGGAGAGTGCTTCGGGAATATGGGGTCCTGGGTCCTTTGCTAAGGGCTGTCAGGTCCCTGTACGACCGAAGCAGGAGCTTGGTCCGCATTGCCGGCAGTAAGTCAGACTTGTTCCCAGTGCATGTTGGACTCCGGCAGGGCTGCCCTTTGTCACTGGTTCTGTTCATAATTTTTATGGACAGAATTTCTAGGCGCAGCCAGGGGCCGGAGGGTGTCAGGTTCGGGGACCACACGATTTCGTCTCTGCTCTTTGCGGATGATGTTGTCGTGTTGGCTTCTTCAAACCAGGACCTTCAGCATGCGCTGGGACGGTTTGCAGCCGAGTGTGAAGCGGTGGGGATGAGAATCAGTACCTCCAAATCCGAGGCCATGGTCCTCTGTCGGAAAAGGGTGGCCTGCTCACTTCAGGTTGGTGGAGAGTGCCTGCCTCAAGTGGAGGAGTTTAAGTATCTAGGGGTCTTGTTCACGAGTGAGGGAAGGATGGAACGGGAGATTGACAGACGGATCGGTGCAGCTTCTGCAGTAATGCGGTCGATGTATCGGTCTGTCGTGGTGAAGAAAGAGCTGAGCCGCAAGGCGAAGCTCTCGATTTACCGGTCAATCTACGTTCCTACTCTCACCTATGGTCATGAGCTTTGGGTCATGACCGAAAGGACAAGATCCCGGATACAGGCGGCCGAAATGAGCTTTCTCCGCAGGGTGGCTGGGCGTTCCCTTAGAGATAGGGTGAGAAGCTCGGTCACCCGGGAGGAGCTCAGAGTAGAGCCGCTGCTCCTCCACATCGAGAGGGGTCAGCTGAGGTGGCTTGGGCATCTGTTTCGGATGCCTCCGGAACGCCTTCCTGGGAAGGTGTTCCGGTCCCGTCCCACCGGGAGGAGACCCCGGGAAAGACCTAGGACACGCTGGAGGGACTATGTCTCCCGGCTGGCCTGGGAACGCCTCGGTGTCCCCCCGGAAGAGCTGGAGGAAGTGTCTGGGGAGAGGGAAGTCTGGGCATCCCTGCTTAGACTGCTGCCCCCGGCCCCCCCCGTCTCAGTTTCCAAGGTGTTACGCTGCTATATTATTGTGCTGGGGGACATGAGGGATGTACTACTAACTTTTCTCAGTTTCCTCCAATTTTAAATTTTAGAAGGAGATGAGGTCCTGGTCCACACCTGCGGATTACCTGGTTTGGGGGGACCGTTGCTGTTCCTGTCCTTGTCCACCTGGTCATACTTCTGACCTAGTCTAAAATCAAATATACTCTGGATTTAGCCAAGAGAAATGTATTTATTATTCCAATTGGACTCTTAATATCTCACCCGGCACAGCCAGAAGAGGACTGGTCACCCCTCTGAGCCTGGGTCCTCTCTAGGTTTCTTCCTAAAATTCGACCTTCTTAGGGAGTTTTTCCTAGCCACTGAAATTCAACACTACTGTTGTTTGCTCCTTGGGGTTTAAGGCCGGGTGTCTCTGTAAAGCACTTTGTGACAACTGCTGTTGTAAAAAGCGCTTTATAAATACATTTTGATTGATTGATTTGATTGCCCCCGCGACCCGGCCCCGGATGAAGCGGAAGAAGAAGAAGAAGACAAATAAAATTGGAAGCAACATGCTTTAAAAACAAGTTAAGCATCTGGGTTAAGTGAATGAACCCACACTTACCTATGTAGCAATCCTCTACATGGTGGCGTCGAGTACCTCTCTGGTGCCTTGGAGTACTGCGCTTGCTCCATCCTAAAAATAAACATCAAAGTTGGTGAACAGGTAAATATGGTGAAACCAAGTAAACATTGCAGCAATTACGAGATCAACATGTAATTCACATACCTGGCGTGGAACTGCTGCCACAGTCTTCCTCCTCCGGGAACAAAACTACAGAAAACGTCATCACCTGAAAGCAATGTTTAGAAAATAAGTTTAAAAAACCGGCAGCATAAGACACACACAGGCTAGCTAAGAACAATGTGAATACACAGACACCTCAGTAATGGAATTGCAACCGGTCCAGGTTTAGCGAATCTAAATTCACTGCCAAGAGTAACGTTATCCACATGTTACACAAAGAAACACGATTTAGCCAACGTTACATATCAGATGATAAAAGATACAAGGAGTAAGCACATATTATAAAATTTGAACTTGTTGATACCCTAAGAAACACGATTTAGAAAAGTTAGCTAACGATGTTACCATACCTGTTCAACTGTTGATATGCGAAGAAGCACATAACATCCGAACTTGTGGATAAACGAAGAAACAAGGGTTACTGTTTATTCGTGTCTGATGTCCAAAATATCCTTGATCTTTGTTTGTTTCGGGAGTTCATCAAATTGTAGTGATAATCCATTGTTGAGGAATGGAAGCTGGATCCAATGTGATAATCCACATGTTGTATTGTCCAATTCAGAGCATATAGCTTATACCTTAGAAACTTTGAGTTGGGTTGACGAGAGAGTTGACGAGAGAACCAAGTCACTAAAATGAATGTTTCTTCTAGTTTTCATGGTAAAACAGCGTGGGATCCAAATGGGGACTGTCTTGCCCATAGACCAACTCTCTTCCTTTTGCGTACATATAACACGGGTTCACACAATGTCGTGCTATGCATACGCCAAAGTCCTTTTTTGCGTGCAGTTGAGACGCGATCTCCTCCCATTAATAATAATGGTGGTCAATAAAATTGTTTAATTGACAAGCACCAACTGAAACCTATTTGAGAGGTACGGATTTCCCGAAGAGTGACTAATCGTTTAAAAGCCGTAGATTAACCTTTTTCTTGAAAGAACGTAAAAGGGTAAAGGTGAAACTTTAATATCGCATTTATTCACCATTGTGAGGAGGAGATCGCGTCTGAACTGCACGCAAAAAAGTACTTTGGCTATGCATAGCACGAAATTGTGAAGTGTAAACCCGTGTTATATGTACACAAAGGGAAGAGAGTGGGTTGCCATAGACACATGGTCTGTGTATTGCCTTACACATGTACAATTCGCTATAGCGCCATCTACGGACACGGCAGTGTTTAAACACAGTAAAGAACTGACCCCCATGAAGCATTAAAGTCAAGTCTATAGACGAGTTGAGCTGGTACCATGTAGTGGAAAATGGCCATTAGTTCGGAAAAATATTATGGTAAGCATCCCCCACACCATTACACCACCACCACCAGCCTGCACAGTGGTAACAAGGCATGATGGATCCATGTTCTCATTTTGTTTACACCAAATTCTGACTCTACCATCTGAATGTCTCAACAGAGATCGAGACTCATCAGACCAGGCAACATTCTTCCAGTCTTTAACTGTCCAATTTTGGTGAGCTCGTGCAAATTGTAGCCTCTTTTTCCTATTTGTAGTGGAGATGAGCGGTACTCGGTGGGGTCTTCTGCTGTTGTAGCCCATCCGCCTCAAGGTTATGCGTGTTGTGGCTTCACAAATGCTTTGCTGCATACCTCGGTTGTAACGAGTGGTTATTTCAATCAAAGTTGCTCTTCTATCAGCTTGAATCAATCGGCCCATTCTCCTCTGACCTCTAGCATCAACAAGGCATTTTCGCCCACAGGACTGCCGCATACTGGATGTTTTTCCCTTTTCACACCATTCTTTGTAAACCCTAGAAATGGTTGTGAGTGAAAATCCCAGTAACTGAGCAGATTGTGAAATACTCAGACCGGCCCGTCTGGCACCAACAACCATGCCACGCTCAAAATTGCTTAAATCACCTTTCTTTCCCATTCTGACATTCAGTTGGGAGTTCAGGAGATAGTCTTGACCAGGACCACACCCCTAAATGCATCGAAGCAACTGCCATGTGATTGGTTGATTGGATAATTGCATTAATGAGAAATTGAACAGGTGTTCCTAATAATCCTTTAGGTGAGTGTATATTCTATATAGCTACCCTAGGAACTGATAATTGGTTTCCGTAGATATGCTTTTGATTGGCTGAAGTCCTCTCCAATAGTTGGATACTATATCGTCCACCCTAAATTTCACTACTTCTTCAAGTTTTGCATTTTCCTATTGATGTCTATAATACACCACCAGCTATATTATATTCTTCTAATCAGTAAGCAAGTGTAACGATACCAGACGGAGGCATGTTGCTCCAGTAGCGGTATGCGCCGCTTTGATTGGAAGGTTGAGGTCTAGGAAGTGCGCCGGTTCCGGGTGAGGAATGACACGAACAGGGCGCAGACCTTACATCAAGCTATATCGAAATGCAATACATAGCTATATTTCAAAACGTATGTATGCCTAATTCCATTCCAAACCCCTAAAAATTGCCTCTTTTCTTTCCAAACATCCGTAACGTGGCACTTACGATGCACTTTGTAAAGAGCGACGTACGTAGTGGTTTGGGTTACAGGCGTAAGTCCGTCGTAACAAAGTCCCTATTAAAGCTACTCGCATCGTTAAACCGTCGTAAGTGCCACGTTATCGGGAAACTGGGCCTTCTGAGACACTTTTTTCCCCCTGTGTGTGCTTTTGTTATGAAGGTGTCTGTACTATTTTATTATGTCTTTTTATTGAAACTTGGCAACATTTTCTCCATTCATAGAACTGAATCCTGCCAACTCTTGTCAACAGTATCTCGGGTGGACCACACAACGAAATTACCGCAATGGCGTCCAAGTGAGTATTCAAATAGTTCTCTGTTATGTCAAATGTTATTAAATATGCAAATGTTATAATCCTTAGGCTGTTTTATCTAACACATATTAAGCCTCTTTCTGGACTAAAAGTGTACTTAATGGAGAATCTCAAATAAAAGTATTTACATTCTGTAAAATAAATTTTTTATGCATAATTAGACAAACAGTGGGGAAAGACAGAGGGGAGTCTTTACTGAAAGAGCAGTTCGCCTGTTTCTTCGAGTCATGATGTGTTATCACATATCCATATGGTCAAGAGCCGACCAATTATCTAATCTATGTGGAAGGCTAGATCCTTCCAGTTTACTCTTTAATTACTTTCTATTCATTTGCTCCTGTTTCTGTGCACTTGACTCCAATTTTATATATTGTGTATGATGGTACTTTGTCTGCAAAAGTAAATTGCATTTCTTTTCATTTAAATTACACAAACACATTTAATTTCAAAGTTAAATTTGTATGTGTGATTTGTTAAATTGGGTTACCTTCATAAATCAATGTGGTGGCAATTTATCTCATATGATAAATGTATAAATATGTAAAACAGTTACGTTTTCACATGAAAGTATACAGTATTTAAAGTGGAGAATCTACATTTCAAAACAGAAATTATATGTGAAACATTTAGATTTTAAATATGTTAAATTGTGGAGCAGAGGTAAACATGTTTACATCACACTTAATAAAAAAAAATGTATACTGATTAATAGATTGTGGATTGTATTGCATTCCTCCAACTAAAAGGTAAATAACATGTGATCTTTGATTTCCCATGACTAGGGTCCCATCATCAGAAATGAAAGGCACAATTCTAAGTGAACTTCTCCCTGAAGGACATCCTGCACGTTGTCAACTAATACCAGAGAAGGAAAGTGTGGGACAGGAAGATCACCCCCGTGCACGATACCAACTAATAACAAAGAAGGAGAGTCTGGACCAAGAAGATAAACTCAGAAGATGTACCTTTGGAAAGAGAGATAACATGAAGGTGAACAAAACCATTCTGATAGTTGGAGAAACAGGAACAGGGAAGTCCACTCTGATTAATGCCATGGTGAATTATGTCATGGGGGTGGAGTTGAAGGACAAAGTCTGGTTTGAGATTGTTGAACAGGAGAATGGAAAGCAGAGTGAGAGTCAAACTACAGGAGTCACTGTATATGAGGTATTTGGATATGAAGGCAGGAGAGTCCCCTACTCTCTCACCATTATCGACACTCCAGGATTTGGAGACACCAGAGAAATCGAAAAAGACAACATGATCGCTGAAAAATTGTTTCAGTTGTTTAGGTCTGATAAAGGGATTCATCAAATTGATGCTGTTGGTTTAGTCATAAAGGCAGCAATGAATCGTCTCAGTGACAGACAACAGTACATCTTTGATGCAGTTTTGTCTTTATTTGGCAAAGATATGGAAAAAAACATTGTGGCCTTTATCACACACTCTGATGGAATGGCCCCAAAGAATGCGCTAGAAGCCATTACTACAGCAAAGGTTCCCTGTGCCAAGAATGAGAAGAATCATCCTGTACATTTTATGTTTAATAACCGTCAATGTGAACCCTTTAATGCAGTATATCAGACTCGTCCAGCGTATCACCACCTTCAGGAGCAGGTCTGGAATCAAGGATTAAAATCCATGGAAAAGTTTTTCACTTTTTTGAATAACATTGAAACAAAGAGTGTGAAGATGACTGAAGGAGTTCTGAGAGAACGCAAACAGTTGGAAGCTGTAGTTGTCAACTTACAGGAGAGGGTTAAAGAGATTGAAGGAAAGCAAAAAGAAATCAAGGACACTCAAAATGCCCTGGAGAAACACAAGAATGAAATGGAGGAAAACAAGAATTTCTCATATGAAGTTGAGGAAATGTACAAAGATAAAATCTCAGTAGATACATTAGGGAATTGGCTTATTTTCAATGATGGAGCGACCATCTGTACAGTCTGTGAGGAGAACTGTCACTATCCAGACTGCTGGTGGGTTTCTGATCTCTCCTTGTGCAGTGTGATGAAGAACAACCACTGTACTGTGTGTACTAATAAATGCCACTTCACCAAGCATGTCAAGGGAAATGAAAAGTATGTTCTCAAGACCAGGATGGTTACCAGGACATATGAAGAGTTGAAACGCAAGTATGATCTTGGTGAGAAAGGTGTTGGGGAGAAAGAGAATCTGCTCATCAGACTTCAGAAGGAACTGGTGGAGCTAACACACAAGAAGACCTCACTTGTGGAGGAATCCTACCAGTGTCTCATCATACTGGAAGAGATTGCCTTGAAGACCGTCTCACTGTCCACTGCCAAACATCTGGACTTCCTGATTGTGAGGATGAAGGAGACAGGAGACGTGGAGAAGGTTAAGAAACTGGAGGAGATGAAGAAGATGGTTGAGGAGGAACACCAGGAAGGGTATTTGAGGAGATTTGGCAATTACATAATGAGAAAAGTTAAAAGATAATAAACCAGAAATGTCTTTATCATTCAGCAAGGATGTTTGATTTATTCAGGGTCTCACTGGCGAGGGCACAATGAACACAAAAAATACAGTAAATACAACGAACAAATGTATTGTATTTTTAACAAAAAGAAGAAAAAACACCTTTTCACAACAGTGAGGAACACAGGCCTGTTATAAGATTGACATTGTCAATGTTGATGATGAGCTTTGCTGTAATTTCCTGAGTTTTTGTTTTTTGGTTTCATGTTTGACCAATCAAGTTAAATCTCAGCTTCCTGTTTCTATTCCAGCCCAACTGCAGGCTGGGGTTTAGAAATCTCTGTGCCAGCACTGCAGAGGAAACTTTCATCTTAAGCTCATGATAAATGCAAAGAAAACAAAATGCATGTTTTTTTCATGGTCACAAAAGTAAGATGAAAATGTTTATAAAATGTATAGTTAAAATGGTATGAAAATTTGATTTTCTCCTTCCTCTAAATATCTTGGGATATGGGCTGATGACAACTTGTCTTTCAAAATACATTCAACAGAGCCAAATAAAGTAAATATCAAATTTGTTTCCTCTATAAAAAAAAACAGTTTAACTGGTGATTATTGTAATTATTCACCTGAAAATGAAACTACGGCCTCTGTGATTTTCCCTGTATAATTAAAGCATATGTATTATACCATGTTTAAGAAGTTTATTTTAAACAACTTTATTTGGTTGTTAAAAAAACAGATGCAAACTGTTTGCAAAGGAGTTGTAATTGATTAATGACAGCATTAACAAATCATTAGTTAATGGTTGGCAAATATTAGTATACCATTTTATATTTTCTCTCTTTTATTGTATTGTATTTTTATATTTTTCACTGTAAAGCACATTGAATTGCTTCTATGTATGAATTGTGATATATAAATAAACTTACCTTGACAGTAAATCTGTACTCATCACTTGCATCCACTGTCAAAGTACCTAAAGAACATCATTTCAGAGCACACCTTAAAGGGTGTAACTCTGTTATTACATGTTAAAGGGGCTGAGTCCTCTAATAAGAGGGATGGAAGCTTTGTGGAGTTGTGCCCCCTTAATGTTTTGATTAGAGAATACACAAACCTAATAAAACTGTAGGACATAAATGAATGATGACCAACACAAAATATAAAAATATTCATTTAATTATCACTAAAATAAAAACAATAAAGTTACTAAATAAATGCAGTACTGACTGTCTGTACACAACTACACTTAATTGCATTTTTGCAGATGAGCAGCTAAAACACATCCCCCAAGGAAACCAGGTTAAATCCATGGTCTGAATAATTTAGACCGTTGTCATGGTGAAAGGGTCCAAAAGATGGGTGGACCCAATCAACTGTTCACTAATACAAAATGTCTGCATTTCTAAATAATCTAATAAACCACTTATGGTTTGTACTTTTACTGTTAAAAGTATGCTTACACTTATTTCAGATATAAATATAAAGTCTGAATAAAATTGTATTAGTACACCAGTTTTTAGCAAGCTTTCTTACTTTAAATTATTTGTAATAAGTGTAAACGCAATTACAATTCTCAGTCAAAAACTCAGAACACCAGCTCTTTATTCTTTCACTTTTTTTCGCAACAGAAGATGCCTGTGATGTGCAGTTTTCTGTTAGGCCATTTGTTCCAGAGTACTAGTCTATAAACACACACGTTATCCAGAAGTAGGGAACATCATCGCTGATGTATATTATTCTACAAATAGCTGGCCTATTTGTTCAAGCTTTGATTTTGTATAAAAAGTCATAATGTATTTATTCATAATCAATAAATCAATGGAAGCACATTTCATTTTGGATATCTTCAATGTCTTTTTCAATATTGGTCATAGGAATTTCAAACCTGACGTACATTATTCTACAAACAGCGGGTGTACTTGTTCAAGAAGGATCCCCACAGCATGATGCTGCCACCACCATCCTTCACTATTAGGGTGGTGTGTCTTGAGGCATGGGCAATGCCAGGCGTATGCCAAACAGAGCTGTTTCAGTTTCCCTCTATTTTGATCTCATCTGACCATCAAATGTTTTCCCCACATCGCAGCTGGGTCTAGAGGTGCTTTCAGATACTTCTCATTGTGTAACAGCTTGAAGTAAATACTTTTGGAAGGCACTGATCATCTTGGTGTAAGCTTAGTTTTATTTTCATTCTTTTTGGAATTTATAAACCTACATGGTGACTGTATACTTACAATAAATTATTGACATTAACATTGAGTTCAAGCTGGAATTTTGTGGTGACTGTAGTTTAAAGTAATACAGAATTTACCACTGCATTAAAACCTGATTTCAGCCAGCAGAAGAGTACATCTTTTTGTTGTTATCTCTTAACCTGATTACCCACTCCAGTCAGCAGATGGAGTTGTGCGTCTCTAAGGTTGGGCAACCAGTAACATTTGGAAAGGTGTGGACTGGAACGCTTGTTCTACAAGGTTCTACAGCAGTCGGCCACCTCGCTAGCTTGTAAACAAACATTGGGAAGCTGGTTGTTTAGATCATTTTAGGTTTCGATTCGCTCAGGTTGTTGTAGAGATTCAGGCTGTTACAGTGAAATGAGAAGCTCAAGACCTTCCTGTTAAAGAAGGGAAATAATTGTTTATAGTGAAAGAGGATTATCTGACAGTAAAAATAGAGGAAGATCCCATTGTTGGAGTGAATGAGAGGGGATTCCTGTCACATTAGAGGAGGAGACTGAAGATCTGATTAACACCAGTAAGTTATGTCCAATATATAATATTACTTCTATAAATAAAGGAGCCAGTCTAGGACACATTTTTAAATAATCTGATACATAAAAAAAAATAAAAATGAACCGTGTTAAGAAGAGTGAATGTCTCTGTCTGTCTATCTGTCTGACTGCCTGCCTGCCCCTTGTTAAAGAGAGTAGTGGTTAGAGAAGTGGACACGAGAACTATAGGTACAGAGTTTGTATCTCCTCGCAAGTGAACTATGCATTGTGAATTATTCTGTATTGGCGGAAACTTCGCTGGCTGAAACTGTCTACGGTTGTATTGCGACTGTTTCTGGCACGGAATATCTTCAGTCTCACTAGCAATTGCTCAATTCGCATGATTATTCCTAGGAAGTTTATACTAGTAAGTGGATTACTGGCTAATAAGCAATTTAAACGGCCAGTGGCAAAAGCAAGACAGTTCATACACGCTATTTGCGGTCGAGGTAAACTTAATAAGAAACGTTAATCAGTTTTACACAATCCTCAATGGAGTCTATTGACTGCTGAAACGTGTAATGCCGTGGCGTAGTGGTTAAAGACTGTGCCTCTCTAGTAGAAGACTTAAGTTTGAATCCATTGAGTGCAACAACATTTATTAATTATTTCTGTTAGATTCCACGATTCTCTCATCTTTTCACATGATGAAATCGTCGCCTTTATTGATAGTTATTGTATGAATGTCATTCACAAATGAAAGAAAAAGTATGTTGTTTTGGCATGAAAGAACAAAATACGTTATTATGCCATGAAATGACATAGCTTTGACAGATTAGCAGTTGCTCAATTCTTATGACTATTCCAGTAAGTTAGTAGATACCGGTAAAGCTTAGTACAGTTTAATACGCTGTTAAAACGGCCAGTGGCAAACGCAATACATATTTGTGGTGGATTTGTTCAGACAAGAGTCTATAATGACAGGTAGTTCCATGATGTGGTGGTTAATGACACAGCCTTTCATGTGGGTGACCCTGGTTCGATTCTCGAGGTGGCAAGCTTTTCTATTGCGGGCCGGCTGAACTAGGCTTCCCTGGTTTCTTGTTTTAATCTGTGTGTAGTAACAAAAATAAACACAACGAGACAATGCTAGGTGAGAAGGCTTTCTGTTGCTTCGCTCCTCGGCTGTAGAACACTCTATGTCTAGTGAAAACCAAGCTCTGTTTTCCACAATATTAATCTGAAATCAAAGGTCAAGCGTGAATCCACCTTTATGTGATCATCTATGATGCATGTGGTGACAGAAAAGCAGGTTAATGGCTCTTCAGACTGCTGGAAAGAAATGTAATTGGAATCAGATTAATCTAATCAATTTGACATTATTTTCCAACTATATTTTATTACTGATGTTACTGATTAGTTGTTGCAGCCCTAGTTTAGAGTGATGTTATTGTTTAGTTGTTGCAGCCCTGGTCTAGAGTGATGTTATTGTTTAGTTGTTGCAGCCCTGGTCTAGAGTGATGTTATTGTTTAGTTGTTGCAGCCCTGGTCTAGAGTGATGTTATTGATTAGTTGTTGCAGCCCTGGTCTAGAGTGATGTTATTGTTTAGTTGTTGCAGCCCTGGTCTAGAGTGATGTTATTGATTAGTTGTTGCAGCCCTGGTCTAGAGTGATGTTATTGATTAGTTGTTGCAGCCCTGGTCTAGAGTGATGTTATTGTTTAGTTGTTGCAGCCCTGGTCTAGAGTGATGTTATTGATTAGTTGTTGCAGCCCTGGGGCCTGTTGCACAAAAGTAGAATGATAACTGAAAAAGCGCAGCTTGACTTAGCGTGATCCGCTCATCGCGGCTTAATCGGTTGCACGTTTGCCGAGCCAGGATGAGAAGGTGAAGCTATGTCAAGCCAGGTGTAGATAGTCAGGATAAATGCACGTCCACGGCGTTCTTAAATAGACCACGGTATCGATCACAGATTCACTGATTCAGAGATGGAGAAGACGCGTGCGGCATATTTTTCACCCGAGGAGCAGCAACTAATTATGGAAAGTTATGAGGAGGTAAAGCATATAATATGCAGAAAAGGAAATACGGCGGCTGTTATTAAACTGAGTGAAAAAGCCTGGCAGACAATAGCGGACCGACTGAATGCATAAGGATTTAAAAATATCTACTTTCTCCAGACTTCACCCCAGCTGAGGAAATGGCCCTTGATTTGAACCAAGGAAGGCCTGTGATGGAAGGATCTGTATGTAACAGGATCCAGACGCAGTACAGTATTACAGGCTGCCTGGCAACATAGTAAATATGGGCTAATGGAAATCTGAATTATGCACAATTCCTGCTGTGCTATTCAATGGGTGGTTTACAGAATTCACAAACTGTAAGATGTCTGTATACATGACATCTGAACAAGCAAATGGAGTTGGCAGATGCACAGATTGCTGTAAGTAAAAGGACTCTCCAGGATCTGGACCTTGGTATAGAAATCAAGAATAGAACACTGAGGAAAATCCAGAAACTAGAAAAGAAGTGACTTCAATCCACACTGTAAGCTCATCTGTAAAACAATGTATTAATCATATTTTTCTTTCTCTCTCCTAAGCTCCAAACTGACAAGTGACAGCACTAAAATAAAAAGCTTAAGAAGCATTGTGGTGTTCCCTGTGTGATGAATGTACACTACACTATGCAAAGTTATTGGTTCAGTGAGGGGAGATGAAAATTGAGGTTATGAAACCAAAGTAAGCTACTATAATATCGAATAAAACATTAGGGCTAATTAAGGAGTAACACAAACAATCCTTTATTAGAGAAGGACAAGACAATGAAATCACTCATCTGAAATAATGTATTGGTCTCTGACCAGCCTGCCATTAATGTCATCTGGGAATATAGCTGCATTGTCCCACTCAATCTCCGGTGCCACTGCTGGACCCCTTTCCTTCCTCAGACAGGCAATATTGTGTAGGACCGTGCAGGCTACAGTAATGTCACAGGCCCTGTCTGGGGTGACCCTCAGGTGGTGGAGACACTGAAATCATGACTTGAGAAGGCCAAATGCCATCTCAATTCAGGCCCTTGTTCTTGCATGAGCAAGATTGTATCCTTGCTGTGCTGCTGTCTGAGGGTCTGCAAGGGGAGTGAGAAGTTATGTCTCACAGGCATAACCCTTGTCTCCCAGCAGACCTAAAAACTCGGGAGTCATGGACGGACCCAGGCCACTTTGCCTCCACATTGGTAATGATGCAGGCAGCATCACAGATCCTCTGAAACAATGCAATGTTTCCTATTCAGTATACATTTCATGCACAGAATACATTTGGGCTAGTTGACAGTAACTAAATAATTTTTACCTGAACATTGATACTGTGGAAGGATTTTCTGTTGACATAATATCCCTTGTGGGCCCCTGAGGGGCGTTTAATGCGGATCTATGTGCTGTCCAGCGCACCAATGACATTAGGGAAAGCTGTAACACAAAATAGTCTGAGTATATCCTGTGACTGTTGTTACAAGTTTTTGTAATCTGTAATTCATGTTACCTGCAATGTTGTAGAAATCCTCTTTGATGAAGCACATTCTTCTGTGGCCAGCGAAGGTAATAAAGATGTGTGCCAAGCACACTTCTGACACAACGGCAACTAGAGCCTTTATTTAGAATTTCGGCATCTCCCAGGGCATATAAAAACATGCCGCTTCTAAAAAAAAGCAGTGCCACACAATAACGGATTCCATCTCCAGTAAATCGATACCTCTCATGCAGGTACTCATCGGGAAAAGCTAAAGTTGTTGCAGCCCTGGTCTAGAGTAATGTTATTGATTAGTTGTTGCAGCCCTGGTCTAGAGTAATGTTATTGATTAGTTGTTGCAGCCCTGGTCTAGAGTAATGTTATTGATTAGTTGTTGCAGCCCTGGTCTAGAGTGAAGATTGTGTTTTAGTTATTGACTCATAGTTGCACCACACTTTCTTATACAATCTTGCTGCTTAACCATCTTTACTTGTCATTCACACAGGAGAGAGACGTGACTACAGTGGATCCTCTGAGGAGTCTCAACTACATCATGAAGGTGGAGAAGAGTCACTCTAAATCAGAGCACCTCAAGAAACCACAACAGAGACACACAGTAAAGAAACCTCACCACTGCTCTGAGTTTTAAAAAGGAAAAGTTTAATGTTTTTATCAGAACTTAAAAGACACCAGTGAATCCATACTGAAGAAAAACCTTATAGTTGTTCTGACTGTGGCAAGAGTTACACCTCTTTAACAGATCTTAAAAAACACCAGAGAATCCATACAGGAGAGATACCTTACTGCTGCTCTGAACATTTTGACTTCTTCAACAGATCTTAAAAATACACTGGAGAATACATTCAGGGAAGAAAGCTTACAGCTGTGATCAATGTGGAAAGTCTTTTGCTCAGTCAAACTACCTGAGATCACACCAGAAAACTGACAAAGTCAGCTACCTGAAAGCACTCCAAAGATCTCACACAGGGGAGAAATCTTTCAGCTGTGATCAATGAAGAGATTTACTCAAGCAGGCCACCTAAAATCACACCAGAGAAGTCATACTTGAGAGAAACCTAATAGCTGTTTTCAGAGTGGGAAGAGTATTGCGAATTGAAGCAACTTGCAATCCCCCCAAAAAAACTCACACAGGAGATAAATAATATAGCTGTGATCAATGTGGGAAGAATTTTTGTTACAGAAGATACTTAAAATCCCACCAGAGAACTCATGTAAAAGAAATGTTATAAAACCATTATAGTGGAATCCAAAGAATGTGAAATGGACAATTTATAATGATATGATTTGGGACATTTCAGGTTTTTATTGGAAACAATAGGTTCCACTAGGATCTAACGAGTCTGACACTGTAACCTTTACTGATGTTATTATTACACTGAAACTGTGTGTGGACTTGTTTGATTTCCTGTGGAGTACTTAATTGTAGTTCTGTGTAAATATACTTTAAGAGTAATGGATTCATGTTATAACAGTTCAGTGTAAATATACTGTAAGGGTTAAGGATTTATGTTATAACAGTTCAGTGTAAATATACTGTAAGGGTTAAGGATTTATGTTATAACAGTTCAGTGTAAATATACTGTAAGGGTTAAGGATTTATGTTATAACAGTTCAATGTATAGATACTGTAAGGGTTATGGATTTATGTTATAACAGTTCAATGTATAGATACTGTAAGGGTTATGGATTTATGTTATAACAGTTCAATGTATAGATACTGTAAGGGTTATGGATTTATGTTATAACAGTTCAGTGTAAATATACTGTAAGGGTTAAGGATTTATGTTATAACAGTTCAATGTATAGATACTGTAAGGGTTATGGATTTATGTTATAACAGTTCAGTGTATAGAAACTGTAAGGGTTATGGATTTATGTTATAACAGTTCAGTGTATAGAAACTGTAAGGGTTATGGATTTATGTTATAACAGTTCAGTGTATAGAAACTGTAAGGGTTATGGATTTATGTTATAACAGTTCAGTGTATAGAAACTGTAAGGGTTATGGATTTATGTTATAACAGTTCAGTGTATAGAAACTGTAAGGGTTATGGATTTATGTTATAACAGTTCAGTGTATAGAAACTGTAAGGGTTATGGATTTATGTTATAACAGTTGAGTGTAAATATACTGTAAGGATTAAGGATTTATGTTATAACAGTTCAATGTATAGATACTGTAAGGGTTATGGATTTATGTTATAACAGTTCAGTGTATAGAAACTGTAAGGGTTATGGATTTATGTTATAACAGTTTAGTGTATAGAAACTGTAAGGGTTATGGATTTATGTTATAACAGTTGAGTGTATAGAAACTGTAAGGGTTATGGATTTATGTTACAGGGAACCTGATATTTTCTTTTCAGCAGGTGGCAGGTAGAGGCTTTTAGACTTTAAGTGTTTCTAATTTGACATTGATGTACTTTGTGATGAAAATGAAATGTTATTGTTTAATAAACGTTACCTCTTTTTAAAATGGATGTCGTCATATGTCACTGTTCCTTGAAATATGTAGTTGTCTGATAAAAATAGGCTTGTTTAAACAGACAGAAAAAATGCTTTGAGTCAAACTAAACTACTGATCCACAGACAGTTATTCAAGTCTTTCATAACAGAGACTGTTAATCTCACTGAGACTACTATGTCTCAGACCAAACCAAGTTGGAATAGATGATCAGAAGTTAAGCACTTGCCCAAGTTTTTTTTTTGTGTGTGTGTTTTTATAGAGAATTAAATATTGTGGACTCGACAACACATGATTCTAACAAGGCCGAGATGAGTCTCTCCAGCCATCACAGCTGCTAACGCTGCATGGGAGAGTACTCATTTCAGAGAAGTCATACCACACCTTACACTGCATGTGATGAAAATTCATATCAGAAAAACCATACCACTGCTCACGCTGCAAGGGAGAAAAGTCATTTCAGAGAAGCCATACCACTGCTCACGCTGCATGGGAGAGTACTCATTTCAGAAAAGTCATACCACACCTTACGCTGCATGTGAGAAAATTCATATCAGATAAACCATACCACTGCTCACGCTGCATGGGAGAAAAGTCATTTCAGAGAAGCCATACCACTGCTCAATCACAAATGCTGTCTTTGTCTTTTGTGAGTAAACATATTTTATTAACGAGGTCCATGATTTCATGTGTCTACTGGAATTTGGTACAGAGAAATTGGGGTGTGTGAGTTTTTATTACTATACTTTGGTTTTAGGGAATGTTTATGGAACTACATTTTGGTCCCCTAAAAGTCCTTACAATTACATTTTTTTCTTCTTGAAAACAATAACAGTTTTGCAATAAAATGAAGGTCTCTTAACTGCTTTATCCACTCCAGTCAGCAGGTGGAGTTGTGCGTTTTCAAGTGGAACTTCCAATGTGACGTATAATAAAGTGGACCTGACGCTTATTCTACTGTTAGTCACCTCTGTAGCTTACTAGCAAAATACGTTATTTTGATCGTTTAAGTGTATGTTATTTAGTTTTAAATACATTTAATTTGTCTCGATTGACTACGCTATTAAATTATATTACGTTGTTTTTTCGATCAGTACTAGCTTACGTTGTTGTTGTTTTGTAAGCTAGCTGAAGTTAGCACTAGTCTAGTCGTGTGAATTATTATCTAAGGTGTAGTAAAAATCATTAAAAAACGTCCCAGATTATGAGCGATTCTCCTTTTGTTAAAGAAGAGGAGGTCTGCTGGACGGAGAAAGAGGATCTGTGGCTGAACTTTGTCGTGAAAGAAGAGAATGAAGAAGAGGACATGACTGTAAAAGAAGTAGAAAGTGAAGCTGTTACAGTGAAAGAAGAGAACGAAGAGGCGTTGATGACGAAAGAGGAAAATAATCTGACTGTGAAGAAAGAAGAGAAAGATGCATTTTTTTGGGTGAGGGAGGTGGAGCTTCCTGTCACGTTAGAGGAGGAACAGGAGAATGGAGATCGTGTTAACACCAGTATGTATTGTCAATATATCGTATTAACACCAGTAAGTACTGTCAATATATTGTATTAACACCAGTAAGTACTGTCAATATATCGTATTAACACCAGTAAGTACTGTCAATATATTGTATTAACACCAGTAAGTACTGTCAATATATCGTACTAACACCAGTAGGTATTGTCAATATATTGTATTAACACCAGTAAGTATTGTCAATATATTGTATTAACACCAGTAAGTATTGTCAATATATCGTATTAACACCAGTAGGTATTGTCAATATATTGTATTAACACCAGTAAGTATTGTCAATATATTGTATTAACACCAGTAAGTATTGTCAATATATTGTATTAACACCAGTAAGTAATGTCAATATATTGTATTAACACCAGTAAGTATTGTCAATATATTGTATTAACACCAGTAAGTACTGTCAATATTTCGACATGTCTATGAACTGCAGATGTGTGACACGAGGGACGAATTGTCTGAATGGGTTGATGTTTTTAAATACGATTTTCATTACTTTTATATCTATTTACATACATAAATAAAAGTATATAAAGACATCATAAGAGGCGGGTGTGATGATAGTTGTCAGGGACACGTGGTAACTGACACTGTTCAAGACATCTATGGTTAATTCATTCTTGCTGACTAGACGTCATTTAAATTGTGCAGCCCCATAACCTACACGTTTTGCTTCTCTGTAGCTTTGTGGTTCTTGGTTTTAATCTGTAGAACACTGCAGCTTCTGTTGTGATATCAGCAAAGGCTTTAAGAAGTGACAAGTCGGTATCGGTCCTGTGCTGATGTTGTGCCTCACTAGGTTTAAAGAAGTGCAGAGTCGGTTTCCATCCTGTGCTGATGTTGTGCCTCACCAGGCTTTAAGAAGTGCAGAGTCGGTTTCCGTCCTGTGCTGATTTTGTGCCTCACCAGGCTTTGATTAACCTCTCCACAATGACGGAGTGCAAGGCATTGACTTAGACCACTGTGACACTTAGGGGCCCAATTCCAAATATGTACATGATTTTCAGAAATGTGGATGTAGACATGTTTGTGGGTTTTGAATGATTTTCCTGCTGCAATACCCAGATGAACTTCAGATTCAGCTCATGGACAAATCAAATGACATTGGGTTTTAGGATTCTCTGTTGCAGAGCAAAACTTCTGGTTCTTTTATTAGGAAGAAAGTTCTATGGATAGATTAGTCAAAAGTGGAGCTGATTGGGCGAAATAGTTCCTGAGTTTCTGGTGAAAACCTAGCTCCATATTCCTCACTATTAATCCGATGTCAAAGGTTAAGCATGGGGGGGTGTTGTGATGTTTTTTTATTTTCTTTGCTGGATAAGGACCTTAAAAACTTGCTGTCATTGTGTCTTGACAGGTGCTTCCAGGAATAACACAAAATCCAACTGTGCCACCACTTCTACTCATCTATAGCGTAGTGGCCAGAACATGTGAACGAGTGATTCCACAGAGCCACAGCAAACCCTGTAGTTTAGTGGGTAGTCTCTGAAAGGTCATATAAACAGGAGAACAGAGCTCTGACGGAGGCTTAGAGGCTGATACATATTCTTCAATAAATGACCAATAGTGATACAAGCAAGAACAGTGTGCTGGTTTCTCCATTTCCAATTTAGGAGCCTGTAAAATACATGAATACAAAGCATTAAAAAGATCCTCAAAGTGCAGCTCCTGGACCACACACACCAAAGTCCCTTTCCTCTTGTAGAATAATTTAATACTGTATACCACGGGTGACAACACATTGAATTCACTGTCTGATCAACTGTAGCCTATTGTACTGGATCAGCTGTTGAGCCCAGATAAGCCCTGTCCATCTGTTCAGGGGAAAAAGAAAGGGTTAGCCTGTATTTATAGCCCACTTTTAGGAGAGCATTAATAGGATGAAATTTGGTTAATCAGACATTCGTGGAACGAGTTAATGAATAGCTGATGTACAGTTTTTTATTAGGGCTGCCGATATCATATTTGTATTAAAACATCTGTTTTTGTCAGTTGAAAATAAATGAATCTGGGGAGCATACCAGAGTTGTGGAAAAAATTTTCTGCTTCTATTTTCCAACACTCAACACTATTTCAAAAATATATTATTTTTGAGATAGTGCTGACTGTATATATTATATATATTGTAATTTTTGTCTCATGTAATGTCTCAAGTAAAGCTAACTAATCAATAATGACATTTGTTGCTATGTTTTAATACAGAGATTATGGATCAGTTGATGCAGACCCAGTCTGAAATGAGGGTTAACCCTTCTTGTGATCAGTGTGAAAATTTATGTTTTTCAAATTACAACTTTTAATTTTGTTATAAATGTGTTTATTTTATCCAGCTCTTGGATAAATATATTTTTAATCTAACTGAGATGTCAGTATGATACTAGCCATACCAGACAGGATTGAAATAAAAGGTCAGAGGTTAACCGTGTGTTCCACTTTTGTTGTTCATACAGGAGAGAAACGGGAATATTGCGGATCATCTGAGGAGCCACAACAACATTTCATTGCTGATAATTTTGAGAAGAGTCTCTCCAAATCAGAACACGTTAGGAAATGCCAGCGGAGACCCTCGGGGAAGAAACCTCATCGATGCTCTTACTGTGGGGAAAGTTTAATGTTTTTATCAGAACTTATAAGACACCAGAGAATCCATACAGGAGAGAAACCTTACAGCTGCTCTGACTGTGGGAAGAGTTACACCACTTCAACAGACCTTAAAATACACCAGAGAATCCATACAGGAGAGAAACCTTACAGCTGCTCTCAGTGTGGAATGAGTTTCTCTTTATCACGATCATTAAAATCGCACCAAAGAATACATACAGGTGAAAAACCTTACAGTTGCTCGCAGTGCGGAATGAGTTTTTCTAGATCTTTCTCATTGAAATCACACCTGAGAGTTCATGTTGCAGAGAAACCATTTGGGTGTGATCAATGTGGGAAAAGTTTTGCAGCATCCCGCCAGCTGATTGTACACATGAGAACTCACACAGGAGAGCGTCCTTATAGCTGTTCTCAATGTGGGAAGTGTTTTACTCAGCCAAGCTTAGTGAAATTACACCAGAGAACACACACGGGAGAAAAGCCTTATGTCTGTGTTAAGTGTGGGAAGAGTTTTAGTCATCTAAGCAACCTGAAATCACACCAGAGAACTCACTCCGGAGAGAAACCTTATTGCTGTGATCAATGTGGGAAAAGTTTTTGTGATCCAAGAAACCTGAAAATCCACAAGAGAACTCACTCAGAAGAGAAACATTTTACATGCGATCAATGTGGGAAGAGATTTAGTATTTCAAAAAACCTGAAAATACACCTGAAAACCCACATGGGAGAGAAACCTTATAAGTGTGATCAATGTGGAAAGAGTTTTAGTAATCCAAGAAACATTAAAATACACCAGAGAACTCACACTGGAGAGAAACCTTATAGCTGTGATCATTGTGGCAAGAGTTTCACTCAAATAAGCCACCTGAAATCACACCAGAGAACACACAGGAGATAAATATTATAGCTGTTATAGTGGAATCCGAAAAGAGTGAAATGAAGATGACTTCCAGATTATGTGTGATGGCAATTTCTAAAATCCAAATAATTCTATGAAAATGGTAGGTAAGACAAGAGAAATCAATTACGCAATAAACGGTTTTAATCTTGCTTGCAAGGAGAAAGTATACAGGTTACAAAGTAACGGTGGATAGTTTCTAAATAAAAACATAATTTCGACAGTATTTATTACATAGGAAGAAGGGGTGTGGTAAGATGCTGCCATCTGTTTCATGTCAATCAAACACCTTTCCCTTTGTTCTATCACACACGTCAAATGCTATCTTCCCCCACCTTATCCTTCCTGTAGTGTTTACCCAAAGGTTCACACCAAGGACAGCTCTCCTTCCCGCCATAAATACCTTCTTCAACTTAAAGAGTTCTTACAGTATCTGGAGAGACAATAGATGCCCCCAATGCAAATACCAGGTCCCACACATTCCTGTACCTATCTTAACAGTGGGACTCAGTCCTTTATACAATCAGAATACATTGTATAAGAAATTTCCACAACAATCCATCCTCTTGATACCATGTCAAACCTTGGTATCAAACCTTAAACAGTTCACTCATTAGGATGTAGACTGCAACAAAACAGTACTCTTTAACAACATGACCCAGTCAATATTATTATCCTTAATGATTAGAGAACTGAACAAATCTGAAATGTCTGGATCCTCCTTTGCATTCTTCTAGATCAGTACCTTCCGTATAAACACCAAGATCTCACATTGTCATCATACAGAATCATAACATAGTACAGCAAAACTTTTATGTTAAAATCATCATAAACACCTATCACTGAATGCATCCTTCAATTTATCACTGTTACAAAGTTCTCTCATGCCAATTGCTCAATTCACTGAAAAGTCCTCTCCATGGTTCCATTTGGATGTCCTTCCAAAGTCATCACAACTGTTCTGCTCTTCCAAACGTCAGACAGTCAGTTATGAACCATTTCTTTGACAGGTCGATGTAACAGAACGAAAAAGTCAGATGTATATTCCAAGGTGTTGTCCTTCACGGCTCAAATGCAGACACATAAATACAGCTAGTTGTCTCCATTCTAGCTGCTTTCTCAGCCAGGCCAGGAGAATCTGTGTGTTCTCCTTTGTGAACTCCAAGATGACCAGTTTTAGCTAAAGGTTCTAGAGCTAAAGGCCATGTAGAAAGTGACTGGTTACTAGCACCCGAAAATTCACTTTTCCCTCAGTGACTTCAATTAACTGCGTCTAACCCTTTAAACACTACAATCCTTGTGTAGCGTGTCGTCGACCCCAGGTTCCTCTCTCAGCTACCTGGACAGCAGATGAGATGTACCTGGTATGGACCCAATCAGCGTTGCATGATGTTGTGCAGTAGATCTTTCCTACGCCTCCATCCTCTCGGTCGGAGGTTGCCTTCTCCATCACATTGCAGAACCATCAGGACTCGAGTCAGTCCAGCTCACAGGAACTCAGCATCCTGTAGACGTGCAGCACCTAGACATGCAGCGAGCCAGAGTAGACTCCTCTCTCAGCTGTAGGACAGTCTGTCTGTGTGTCTGTGAGATCCATCTCACCTCAGCCACCCCACAGTTGTCCTTTTAAGCCAAGCTCAGTCTCTCTCCGGGCTCCAGCAAGTCCTCTGTTGCCGAATCGCTTTCAAGTGTTCTGTATCTGAATGTGTGAATTATCCTTGAGAAGATTAGTTCCAACTGCACAGTACATCATCACATATGTCCATCACGTTAGCTTGTTGCATCTCGCTGATACATTAGAACCATACACTACCAAACACTCAAACCCTATATTTCCAATATTTCTCTACTTCTTTTCTCCAAATAGATTAGAACAGTTGAAATCAATAACAGTATCGTTAAAACATTAACATCTCTGGTACTTCTGTTCTGCTAGTGTAGCAAAATAACAATTCCACTCTTTTCTATATTTGGTGTAACAACCAACACAAAGAACAGAAGAACACAATTTCACATATCTCATTACTGTTCCAAAAACTCATCAGTTGAGATAGTTTGCTTGCATTGAAGTACCACTCTCTAAGAGCAGTTCATGAACAATTCTCAGTTCACCTATATAATTTACATCTGATTGTGTTGTATCGGAACTACAATCAAATTCACCCATTGTTTCACATATAGGATCAAATACATCATTTCAAATCAAACATTTCACACCATCTTGAAGGTCAGCTAACATAACTGTTATTTAGCCTAATTTCTCTACAAGATGAAACTTAGTGTGAATGTCTCCAAGTCTCTTCTTATTATCCTAGCACATCAAACACACTCTGAAATCCTGTCATAAATCATGACCCCCCCTTTTTACTCCTTTACCACCACAGGGCTCTCCCTGGAGTGGGGGTGGTTTACTAACCTAAGGATAACAGACCCTGGTCTTGGAGGATTGTCACCTTATCACTAAGGGACACTGTTGTTATCTTGAAACACCCCAGGCATTGACAATAGTAAAACAACCTTTTTTCTCTTCATTCACCTCAAAGAAACCTCTGTTAACCATTAACTTTCCAATGATTGCTTACTAGGACAGAACTTAAATTAGTATTAGAATACCCAATTTTGATAACGTCTGTTTCTCTTCTAAAGAGTCCAAACAAGTTAAAATCCATCTCAAACTGTTTTTTTTTTTTTTTGTGTCAGTGAGTGGAGTGCTCCAGTGGGTCTGTACCTCTCTTTACAATTTTGACTATGTAAGACTTCTCAACTTGGTTTACCCGAAATATACATTGATGCAGAATTATTTTCTCAATATCAAATAAACCATGGCAACATTTTGTAAACATGTAAGGAATAACAAAATGTGCTCCCTGCACGTTTCTACCCACTTATTCCATAATGCATGAGATTAATATGATTACTTCTAATCAAATATTAAACTAACTGAACAGTAACACACCCATCAAATTAGTTATTGCTTAGCTAAACCATTTCAAAATGGTAAGATGTATTCTACTCAACCATAACCATGTTAGATTTTGCATAAAACATACATTTCAAAAACCCAATTTGACAAACTAGATTATTCACGTAACTTCTTTAAGTACCTATTTAATTTGCTTTGAACTCTAAGTTCATCTCTTTTTCATTTGAACTCTAAGTTCAACTCTTTTCCACTATAGATAATCATTTCATACAATCCCCCCCTGCTTTCAAGACAGAAAATGACTTCAAGCTTGGAAGCAGAACCATTACAGGACCGAAATTAAAAAGAAAATCGATAGTTGGGAGGAATCTAACATACATCCAGTAAACGTCGCAAACTGAATATCCAACCAAAACAACCGAAAATAAGAAAAAAAGGAAATAAAAACTGTACCACACACACGGTCGCTCGTGTGAAGGAACTCCCAAAGTAGCTAATCAAAATTTGCATTTCCACAGGCAACGGCCAAACTAATTTGAGACCAACAAACATCATGACTCAATTTACCTCCTAAACTCTAGGGAATTTTCTCAATTTTAGATGTAAGTCTACGTCATTCAAAATAGTGGCGGTCAGCCAAAATCGCTACTTCCATGCATATCTCATGCAAAGACATCGAATTTGTTCTAGCAATTAACAATGTTGGATGACTCAAGGTCTCCACCCTTACTACAATTTGATTCGAAATCATAAATGTAAACATTAAAGCAACCAAAAGGAAAACTTATTCCGCTTTCACTTAATGTTTTATCATCCCAAAACTGAACATGCTTATGTTGGTAAAATTACCACGTGTGAGAACAGGCTGAACACTCGAATTTAACCCTTAGTAATATGCTACCTTGATATAATGTTAAGGGTGGCGGAAGCCATCCCAGTGGACCTGCCCACCCTTCCTGAAGCTCTGAGCTCCACACATATATGGTGAGCCATTAGCAAGGCCAAATGTTCGTTTATGGTCCCCAGACCATCCTCTCAATTTAACCTACATCGTTCATTAACTGAAGATTCTAGATTTAGTGTCCAACCTATCTAATATTTTTGCAGTTTGTAAAAATGTGCTTATCATTATCTATACAACAACTCAACATTATGGTGGAAATTAAGAAACTCTTAAGAATGGCACTCCAGGCAGAAAACAGATTTATGACGTCACTATAATCAAGGTACAATAAGAAATCCAAAGGAAACTCAATGTAGGCCTTAAACACCGTTACATCAATACCCTATTTGTTCACTAACGTACCATTCCAGAATTCAAATTCCATGAACGAGTATCATGCGTTGGTTTTTTTAAAAACACAAGTATTATCCCAGTTATCGTTAGAAAACACCTTTATTTAACCAAACTCAATTTAGCATTTAAAATAGGACGTCTAATTTTAGGTTAATTTAAACGGGGGATAAACTGGCTTTGGCTATTTGGGGAATAAACAGACCGTAGTCATTTTACACTCTTTTGCAGGCTATGACTATATTGGCTGAATCCAGTCTTCATGGAAAACAGCATGTTACCTTAATACTAAAAACTTTTGCTATCGTCTGCTTCCCACTCCATACAAGGAGAGAGAAAACACTATTTTAACCCCTCATTACGAAACCACATTTTACCAAATCACAGAATCATCATTATACCAATTTCTAAGCTATCCCTCTAATTATATTTATGCCATTATTTTCTTAAACTCCTAAGTTAGCAGGCTAACACTCCCACGTGTGCAAGCCATCAGGCAAATTCAATTTCAACACAAAGGCAAAGGCCAAAAGAGTAGGCCTCGCATAATAACCATGTTAACAACCCAATGTAAGCGTTCGCCCAAACGCACTCCAAACAAGACGAAACATTGCTATTACAAAACTTCCAAGTTAACACCAACCTCGGTAAACGAGATCCAATATTCTATCAAGGAATACTCAATGCAGCCAATCGGATCCCTCGTGCACAGGGAATACCAAAATGGACAAATGCATTTACTAGACCGACCACAACCAGACAATGACAAATGCCCTTGACTCGGGCCATAACCACATTCAGAACAAACACAAGTGGCGCGTGCATATACAACTTCTGTAGCATACTGATCCAAACCATAAGCTGACCAACAATTGCGGCAATTTACAGGAGCCTTCTACAGGCACTGAAAGTATGAGATCCAATCTCAATTGCATATTGAAGTCCAACCTAAATTGCAGATGTTCAAGCAGTCCAACCGCTTATAATCCAGCACTAATCGCAACGCAATAGGTTAGCAGCATAGGAATGGTTGTCAGGCCTAACTACAGTCGCTATTAACCAAAACACCACACTTCAACATCCAAACATACAGGAGCACGCTATACTCCATCACGCAGTCCAGCTGCTGCACAGGAATTGGTGTCAGGACATGGAACAAAAACGACATGTTTCTAACTACAGCCGCCCTGACTGCAATACTCAAAAAAACTTCTAGTCACCATACTTACTCAAATCCATCTATCAATTTCTACAAAACCATCAAATCATCAACCACATTGTTTACTAAAGCATATGAAAACTGTATTAAGGAACAATCTCACCGGTTGATGCTCCCTCTGGTCCCCTGTCTGACCGTCCGCACCCCTCCCTCAGGCGGTTCAGCGTTCCTGCGTGTTCCCGTTGAATCACTCGCGGCAAGGCCAAAGAGATTACGGGTGTGTACACCTGGTGTGTACAACTCCCCACTTTTGGAACTTTTCTTGAAACTCGTAGACATGCTCAACACTTCCAAAGCGGAGCAAAAAACGGCCTCCAGCGGCCCACAGCATTTTCACGTTCTCAACGAAAAGGTCCACAGAGCTTATGACTCCAACGATGCAGTGTCCTGATCGGGCCTCCAAAGAGACCCACCTATCGGTCCAGCTGAACTCCGCGGGGTGGGGTGACGGGCGATCAGAGGAGAACGAGCCATCTAACCTGAGCAAAAAAAATAAACTACAACACAGATCAATATACTCCACACTGTCTACACACCGTAGCCTACGCTTTCCAAACAACTTTTCATACGTTACCACGTCCATCTACCTCCAATCAGCCCGACAGGCCGCGCATCCATCACCGAATGAAAACGCCAGTCGCCGGAAAACCTAATAACACTCAAAGAAACATTGTTCACATGTCCAAACACCATATACGTCAGTGATAATTTTTGCCGGTCCAGCGTAAACACGAGAGACCGCCAAAGATTTACTGTCGCACGTCCCCATGTTTCAGATTTACCCAGTAAATCTAATTTATACTCAACCAACCAGAAAGCGAAGTCAAGCTCGTCAGCCCACAAATGAGATTTTAAAAAGGTCCAACCTTTTACTGCAGATTTTAAACTATAAAGTCCAACTTTAAGTTTTTAGACCGTATTGCGTTCTTGCCTCCAAATTCAATTTCCGCAGGAAACCTGTACTGATCAAGCACGAGTCACAGCTCCCGTCAGGCACTCTTTCTCAGCCCGTCAAAGGATAAGCCTTTTCTGGACGATACTAGAATTCCAGAGCTTTCTCTGGCCGTGCACGGTTAACCTGTTAGGAAAGGGACTCAAACCGATCAGGATTAGGATCCCGGACGAGCCCCCAAATTGTGATGGCAATTTCTAAAATCCAAATAATTCTATGAAAATGGTAGGTAAGACAAGAGAAATCAATTACGCAATAAACGGTTTTAATCTTGCTTGCAAGGAGAAAGTATACAGGTTACAAAGTAACGGTGGATAGTTTCTAAATAAAAACATAATTTCGACAGTATTTATTACATAGGAAGAAGGGGTGTGGTAAGATGCTGCCATCTGTTTCATGTCAATCAAACACCTTTCCCTTTGTTCTATCACACACGTCAAATGCTATCTTCCCCCACCTTATCCTTCCTGTAGTGTTTACCCAAAGGTTCACACCAAGGACAGCTCTCCTTCCCGCCATAAATACCTTCTTCAACTTAAAGAGATCTTACAGTATCTGGAGAGACAATAGATGCCCCCAATGCAAATACCAGGTCCCACACATTCCTGTACCTATCTTAACAGTGGGACTCAGTCCTTTATACAATCAGAATACATTGTATAAGAAATTTCCACAACATATGACTGACAGGTTTAAAGTGATAATATTGTCTCACTTTCTGATTGATTGTGTCTGGGTCACTGGTCACAACTGTTCCTACAGGAGAGAAATAAGATCTCTGGAGAACCGCAATATATGGGCAGAACCACAATGTATGGGCAGAACCAAAATGTATGGGCAGAGCCACAATGTATGGGCAGAACCATAATGTATGGGCAGAGCCACAATGTATGGGCAGAACCATAATGTATGGGCAGAACCACAATGTGTGGGCAGTGAAGTCAGATTAAACATGTAATTATATACTTTATAACTGTGTTGACCGGTTAGATTTCCCTTAAAGGGTGGAATAGTTTAATGTATTGAAATTGTATGGATTATGGCCTAAAGTAACAAGGATGCTGATATATTATTTTCACCAGGTGCCGTGACAATCAGATCCCTTGAGGCAATGGTGTTCATATCATTTAGAGAAATTAATTGTTTTAATTTTATTTGGCCAAGCTGAAGTGATTATAATAACATTTAATTTGGCCAAGCTGAAGTGATTATAATAACATTTAATTTGGCTAAGCTGAAGCGATTCTAATTGAATTGCATTTTGCTAAGCCGAAGTTCTAATTACAAATGGATAGTTTGGTGTCTTCATGCTTTTGAGAGAATAAAACATTTAATTGTTTATTTAGATTTCTTGTTAAAGCCAGACTCAAAATGTGTCATTACTGAATCAGTGTCAGTTCTTTGATACATGTGAACCATATCTGTGCAGCTTTGCTGTCCTCGTTAATAAGAAGGCAATCCCTCTCTATCTAGCATATGATGTTACTGACAAGGGAAGATGAGTTAATACAAATAATCCATGTTTGATATTTTGGAAAAAGTGAAGATAGATAGATGCAGTAGATAGTATAGTGTAAAATATATTCATAGTCTAATATATATATGTATATATATATATTTATAGTGTAAAATATATAGATGTCAGATAAATATGTGTTGGCATTTAAGGTTTGTTTTATAGTACAGTTGTTTAAAAAAAAATCATAGAATAGAACAGGTGTAATTCCTGTTGTTAAAGACATGTTTGAACCACATAACGTATTTCTACCTGAATGTCCATTCATTTAATAAACTTGGCTGGTTCAAAACATGAACCATTTTATTTGTTGATGTTATGGACTCAAATCTAACAAAGTCTGCTGTTCCCAAGTCCTATCAACAGATGGCGATGTCGGGCTTTTAGGGGACGTTGCCATAGTGATGTATAATCTAGGGGTCCGGACCTTCATCCTCCATCTACGTTAGCACGTTAGCACGTTAGCTCTTCAGCTTGTTAGCACGTTAGCTCTTCAGCTTGTTAGCTAGCCAAGATACCTACCTGGATGGCTCAAGCTTTACTGTATGCTTTAAACCCCAATTTCTTATGCCGTCTTATCCCATTTAATGTGAAGTCATATTGACAATGAGCACACAAAGTTACTCCCCTCCTACAGAAGAAGTCGTCTTGACAGAGAAAGACGCTCTTGGGCTGAAAATTGTTGTGAAAGAAGAGAAGGAAGATGATACATTACAAACAGAAGTCGATGTATATAGTGAGGCTGTTGGAGAGAAAGAGGGAGAAAAAGAAGTGTAATTAGGTCGCTGTCTCTAAGAGATGTCAGGATAGTGAAGGTAATTAGAGTCTCTGTTTGAACACCCGTAACGGCAAGTGATTATACAGGTGGTAATAGAGATGGTTATACAGGTGGTTATAGAGATGGTTATACAGGTGGTAATAGAGATGGTTATACAGGTGGTTATAGAGGTGATTATACAGGTGGTTATAGAGGTGATTATACAGGTGGTAATAAAGATGGTTATACAGGTGGTTATAGAGATGGTTATACAGGTGGTTATAGAGATGGTTATACAGGTGGTTATAGAGGTGATTATACAGGTGGTAATAGAGATGGTTATACAGGTGGTTATAGAGGTGATTATACAGGTGGTTATAGAGGTGATTATACAGGTGGTAATAGAGATGGTTATACAGGTGGTAATAGAGATGGTTATACAGGTGGTTATAGAGGTGATTATACAGGTGGTTATAGAGGGTATAACTAGGAGCACTTTATTAACCACCTGCTCCATTGACTCCAGTGCAAGACTATATCTGAAAATGGCCAATGCAAATTGTATATTGAAAAAAACCTCAAGAGATAGGGAAGGGTGAAACAAGAGCAAAGAGTGAAAGCTGATATACAGTATCTCCAAAAAGTGAGTACACCCCAAATATTTTTGCTAATATTTGATTATATCTTTTCATGTGACAACACTGAAGAAATGACACTTTGCTACAATGTAAAATAGTGAGTGTACAGCTTGTTTAACAGTGTAAATTGGCTGTCCCCTCAAAATAACTCAACACACAGCCATTAATGTCTAAACTGCTGGCAACAAAAGTGAGTACACCCCTAGGTGAAAATGTCCAAATTGGGCCCAATTAGCCATTTCCCTCCCCGGTGTCATGTGACTCGTTAGTGTTACAAGGTCTCAGGTGTGAATGGGGAGCAGGTGTGTTAAATTTGATGTTAACGCTCTCACACTCCCTCATACTGGTCACTGGAAGTTCAACATGTCACCTCATGGCAAAGACCTCTCTGAGGATCTGAAAAAAAGAATGGTTGCTCTACATAAAGATGGCCTAGGATATAAGATTGCCAAGACCCTGACACTGAGCTGCAGCATGGTGGCCAAGATCATACATCGGTTTAACAAGACAGGTTCCACTCAGAACAGGCCTTGCTATGGTTGACCAAAGAAGTTGAGTGCACATGCTCAGTGTCATATCCAGAGGTTGTCTTTGGTAAATAGACATATGAGTGCTGCCAGCATTGCTGCAGAGGTTGAAGGGGTGGGGGGTCAGCCTGTCAGTGCTCAGACCATACACCACACACTGCATCAAATTGGTCTCCATGGCTGTCGTCCCAGAAGGAAGCCTCTTCTAAAGATGATACACAAGAAAGCCCACAAACAGTTTGCTGAAGACAAGCAGACTAAGGACATGGATTACTGGAACCATGTCCTGTGGTCTGATGAGACCAATATAAACCTTTCCAAATACACTTATACATGGTATAATATATATATATACTTTAATTATACAGGGAAAATCACATTGAGGCCGTAGTCTCATTTTCAGGTGTGTAATTACAATCATCACAAAAAAGACACAAAATAATAATTACAGAAACAGAGTGCAGTGTAACTAAAATAAACCTTAAACAAATAGCTACATTTATCCTCATAATACACATTAAGAAAAACATATTTATTATCACAACGGTCACGAATCTGCCTTTCAAACGGCCCTAATGGCACCAACACATCCACTTTGAAATAATTCTGCCATTTATTCCACATATAGGGAACAAAGAAACTTCAAACAACTTGACCCAACTCAGTGGAAACCATGGGAACCTCTACTGTGATCCATTCATGCAACTTAACCTTCAAGAGCTGCTTTTTTAAATCTTCGGAACAGTGCAAAAATCTGAAATATTTTATAAAAAACGGATGCAGAAAAACTAACCCATGCTTTTGTCACTTCTAGATTAGATTACTGTAATGCTATTCTCTCCAGTTACTCTGATAAATAAATATATAAACTTCAGTTAGTGCTGATCCATTCATGCAATACATTCATTGCTGCCACTGTCCTAAATTACGCCTCCAACTTGCGGTCTGCAGCATCACCCTGGCTCAGGGCTTCAATCGCCCCCTCCCACTCTGTTACTGAACGTGAAGCATTATAAATTAGCATTATTAGCCTTCTTCAAACGATGGTGCCCAGGGAACAAAAAGAAGATTAGGAAAAACGGGAGAAGGAGAGAGGTAATGTGATGAATGAATCGTAATTGCATTGTAGTTACCGTTGGAGCAGTGTTACTACTAGCTAGCTTAACTTTGGACGATCTAGTTACGTTCGCTAATTTAAATAGCTACCTAGCTAGAGTTTGTCAGTTACTTTCACTTTAAATGCATTAGGGAGTGTTGGAAAAATTATTCACGTGTTTGGGGAAGGAGCCCTATATGAGAAATACTCTTTCTTTCTAGTGTGCTACAGGAACTGCCCCAAGAAACCAGGCATATAGGGCAACACTTTATTGACATCTAATCCAGTCTAGTTAGCCAATGTTAGGCCTACTTGTAAGTCAATAAAAATGCTTTTAGATTACACCTTGTAGATTAATCAATATATAGTTGTGCTCAAAAGTTTGAATACCTTTGGAGAATTGGTAATATATGTACCGTTTGTGAAGAAAACATGAGTGAGCAAGCAAAACACATGTATTTTATTTCATATGGGATTCACATTCAACTGTAGGTCATAACAGAATGGCACAATCATTCAAAAAAAACATAGCAACAAAGAAAAAAACGTACCCCTGTTCAAAAGTCTGCATACCCTTAGTTCTTAATACTGTGTATTGCCCCCTTTAGCATCAATGACAGTGTGCAGTCTTTTGTAATAGTTGTCTATGAGGCCCTGAATTCTTGCAGGTGGTATAGCTGCCCATTCTTCTTGGCAAAATGCCTCCAGGTCATGTAAAGTCTTTGGTCGTCTTGCATGAACCACACGTTTGAAATCTCCCCAGAGTGGCTCTGTGATATTAAGGTCAGGAGACTGTGATGGCCTATCCAGAACCTTCACATTTTTCTGCTCTAACTACAGGAGGGTCAACTTGGCTTTGTGTTTAGGGTCATTGTCGTGCTGAAATGTCCAAGAGCGTCCCATGCGCAGCTTTCATGCAGAAGAATGCAAATTGTGTGCCGGTATTTTTTGATAACATGCTGCATTCATCTTTTTTCACAATGTTCCCTGGGCCTTTTGAGCTCACGCCCCCCCAAAACATCAGTGAGCCACCACCATGCTTCACAGTGGGGATGGTATTCTGTTCACTATAGGCCTTGTTAACCCCTCTCCAAACATAACGCTTATGGTTGTATCCATAAAGCTCTATGTTGGTCTCGTCACTCTAAATTACAGTGTGCCAGAAGCTGTGAGGTGTGTCAAGGTGTTGTCAGGCATATTATACCCAGGCTTTCTTTTTTTCTGGCAACTCGACCATGCAGCTAATTTTTGTTCAAGTATCATCGTATTGTGCTCCTTGAAACAACCACAGATTTTTTTTCCAGAGTAGCCTGTATTTCTCCTGAGGTTACCTGTGGGTTGATTTTTGTATCCTGAGCAATTCTTCTGGCAGTTTTGGCTGAAATCTTTCTTGGTCTACCTGACCTTGGCTTGGTATCAAGAGATCCCTGAATTGTCCACTTCTTAATAAGTGATTGAACTGTACTGGCTGGTATTTGCAAGGCTTTGGATATCTTTTATATCCTTTTCCATCTTTATAAAGTTCCATTACTGTCATGGTGCGGTGAGCAGCAGCGCCACCGTGCCATCATTTCTCAAGTTCCCATATCTCACGAACACATCCCGGTCTGTCACATGTTTCCCATCTTCCACACCAGGTCCCAATTGTCATCATTTGTATGTGTATATATGTTTCCCCTCTGCTCCCCACATTGTGGATCATTGTTGCTGTCACTGTCAGTTTGTTAATCGGTGAGTGTTGTTGAATGTACTGTTTGAATGTTGATTGTTAAGACGCGTTGTCGCGCACTTTATTTTCATCCAGTCATTAGTATTGTTTTTCCGTTCGTGTTTGGTTTGTTTGTTGTTTTAATAAAACCCACGAACGAGAGTACTGCCTGCGCCTGGTTCCTAACCAACACGAAACCAACGACAGTCGTTACAATTACCTTGTTATGCAGGTTTTGACAGTTCTTTTCTGGTCCACATTGCTCAGTATCTAGCCTGCTCAGTGCAACCACGTGAAAGCTAACAAACTCATTGACTATTCAATTGCCATTTTAACCTGTGTGTGTGTGAAAGTTATTCCATAGATAGGAACTCTTAAAGGAGTAAGTACAGAGACAAAATTCTCTTGGCATAATTAGCAGTTTATTTGCAAATTGAGAGACACATCAAAAGCTTACAAAATAACCCTTTGAGGAATCTCTGAGGTAAATACATGAACAGTCAGTATGTATTATAGTTAAAAGGGGTGTGGTAAGATGCTGCCGGGCTGTCTTATGCCACATAGGTTTTTACCCAAAGGGCAGGCTGTCCCCCAACTTATCCTTCCTGCCCTAGATGATTACTGTTGTGTTTACCCAAAGGGTCCAATTGCCCCTACTTCCCCCAAGGACCACATTCCTAAGGAACAAAGGACAGATACCCTTATTGGTTCAGGCAGATTAACAGATGGTCAGAGTACCTAATGATGCTCTGATATTACTCAGACATGTGTGTCACAAACAAAGACAAGAGTTACATAACAGTTAATAGAAAAGCAGACATTTCTCAAATGTACATTAGTTCATTAATTTCCATAACAGTGTCACCCTATATGTCTGTTACAAGGCCAACATTCAAGGGTTAGTCTTTTAAGGATGGGGATCATATGAAGCCATTTATTATCACACAGTTGTTTGGCTCCTTTTTGCATCATTATGATCATAAACAGAAATTACCCAAATGGCCCTGAGCAAAAGTTTACATACCCTTTAATGTTTTGTGACACCATTTCTTTTTTTCTCTTGACTTTTGAATATAGCACATGCTGTTATTTAATGTAAATATTATGTTATTGTAAAATATATGTTTTCTTTTATTATAATTGTAATGTTGTTGGTAATATATACAGATAGTTATGATAATTTCTCATGATTGTTGATAAGAAAGAAAGATTGTGTTTAAATAATGTTATTTACTTTCCAGAAAAATGTGTTGCTCTTTAAAATGCCATGTATTACAGATTACAGATTTAGATGCCTCTGATCTGTGATCTCAGATTATAAATGCCCCATAAACTACAACACCCAGTAAACATATAAAAACCTGTTCAACCATGCAATTAGTTACCAACCAACTGGAGCTACATTGAATCAACACTCATATTACAAACATACAAAACATTACAGCGCTGGGTGTTTCAGGACGTTACAGCGCTGGGTGTTTCAGGATGTTTCAGTGCATGGTGTTTCAGGACATTACAGCGATGGGTTTTTCAGGACGTTACAGCGCTGGGTGTTTCAGGACGTTACAGCGCTGGGTGTTTCAGGACGTTACAGCGCTGGGTGTTTCAGGACGTTACAGCGCTGGGTTTTTCAGGACGTTACAGCGCTGTGTGTTTCAGGACGTTACAGCGCTGGGTGTTTCAGGACATTACAGCGATGGGTGTTTCAGGACGTTACAGTGCTGGGTGTTTCAGGACGTTACAGCGCTGGGTGTTTCAGGATGTTTCAGTGCATGGTGTTTCAGGACGTTACAGTGCTGGGTGTTTCAGGATGTTACAGTGCTGGGTGTTTCAGGACGTTACAGCGCTGGGTGTTTCAGGACGTTACAGCGCTGTGTGTTTCAGGAAGTTACAGCGCTGTGTGTTTCAGGACGTTACAGCGCTGGGTGTTTCAGGACGTTACAGCGCTGGGTTTTTCAGGACGTTACAGCGCTGGGTGTTTCAGGACATTACAGCGATGGGTTTTTCAGGACGTTACAGCGCTGGGTGTTTTAGGACGTTACAGCGCTGGGTGTTTCAGGACGTTACAGCGCTGGGTGTTTCAGGACATTACAGCGCTGGGTGTTTCACGACATTACAGCGATGGGTGTTTCAGGATGTTACAGTGCTGGGTGTTTCAGGACATTACAGTGCTGGGTGTTTCAGGATGTTACTGTGCTGGGTGTTTCAGGACATTACAGTGCTGGGTGTTTCAGGACGTTACAGCGCTGGGTGTTTCAGGACGTTACAACGCTGGGTGTTTCAGGACGTTACAGTGCTGGGTGTTTCAGGACGTTACAGTGCTGGGTGTTTCAGGACGTTACAGCGCTGGGTGTTTCAGGACGTTACAGCGCTGGGTGTTTCAGGATGTTACAGCGCTGGGTGTTTACAACCAAGCATGAAATTTTTATAGAAGGTGGACAGGAGGAGAAGAGAGAGGAAGGTGGACAGGAGGAGAAGGGAGAGGAAGGTGGACAGGAGGAGAAGGGAGAGGAAGGTGGACAGGAGGAGAAGGGAGAGGAAGGTGGACAGGAGGAGAAGGGAGAGGAAGATGGACAGGAGGGGAAGGGAGAGGAAGATGGACAGGAGGAGAAGGGAGAGGACATACAGCAAGTAAATAAACCAAATTAATTACATTTCCATTGAATGTTCACCTCCTATAAGGTCCTGTTGATCACATTTGTCACCTTCCTCTCTCGTCTCCTTGACTCACTCTCATCTCTCTCTTTTCTCTCTCTCTTTTCTCTCTCTCTTTTTCTTTCTACTCAGACCTCCAGGGTCAAAGTGTCAGCCCACCAGGTTGGTAGAGTATAAATCTACAGTGATTATTACACTTTAATATTAGTCAGCTTTCTGGATTCCAGGACTGAAGCCGGGCCTCTTTTTAGCAGTAGGATATTATGCTGGCAGCACTCAGATTTTCTTTATCACAATAAAAGCCATCATTGAAATTTATAAGGCAAAATAGTTAACAATGTAGTCTGTGAAAAAGAACAGACAAGAATAACATTGGAACGGACATTAAACAAAATGTACAGACTAGATTGTTAACTATATTTCCTTATATATTTAAATGATGGCTTTAATTTAGAAAAAAAGAAATCTGAGTTAGCACTGCTAGCATAATATCCTTCTGCTAGAAGAACGGTAATGAAGCCTCGAATGGCCATCACTAGTTTTAGTTTCTATGCTACGTATTTACATTCTTTTAGAACATCATATCTGGCATGTTAAATTTTGCTGTCGTAACAGCAGTTTCCTTTAGAGATCAGTTTGCTATAAATAGCCAGCTCTAAACAGAGATTCAAGATTATGTTGCCAGGATGTTTAAATCTCACATCATATCAGTTGGAAAGTAATGAGATAGAAGTGATATAGCCTAGCAGTATTTTCCACTCATCAGTCCATTCATGACAGTAGATTTGTTCAGTTCTGTGGATCTCCAGTTAGAGACAGATATGAAACCTACAGGGATACTGATGATGGTTCTTTTCTGGAACACAGGTAGGATTATGTTAAACTGATATACACTTGTGTTAGTGACATACAACTGGAAGTGGACAGTAACTAATTTCAAAGCAGGTCAATAAAGTTATCACCTGTAAATGTAAACTTTACTGTGGCCTATTTGTCCATCTGGGGACCAAACTAAGTGAAGATGTGATCAGCAGAAGTGTGCCTACCAGGGTCAGAAGGGAGCAGCCGCTTGTGGCTGTAGGACAGAGGGACCAGTGGCTGATGTGGGAGAAGGAGCTAATTGTTGAACCTGGAAGGAGGTCTTGTGGAGTAGGGCTCTAATGAGGAGGGCTGGTGGTCTAGGGCTCTAATGAGGAGGTCTGGTGGTCTAGGGCTCTAATGAGGAGGTCTGGTGGTCTAGGGCTGTAATGGTGGAGGGCTGATGGTGTAGGGCTCTAATGAGGAGGGCTGGTGGTGTAGGGCTCTAATGAGGAGGGCTGGTGGTGTAGGGCTCTAATGAGGAGGGCTGGTGGTGTAGGGCTCTAATGAGGAGGTCTGATGATCTAGGGCTCTAATGAGGAGGTCTGGTGGTCTAGGGCTCTAATGAGGAGGGCTGGTGGTCTAGGGCTCTAATGAGGAGGGCTGGTGGTCTAGGGCTCTAATGAGGAGGGCTGGTGGTCTAGGGCAGTAATGGTGGAGGGCTGATGGTGTAGGGCTCTAATGAGGAGGGCTGGTGGTGTAGGGCTCTAATGAGGAGGTCTGGTGATCTAGGGCTCTAATGAGGAGGTCTGGTGGTCTAGGGCTCTAATGAGGTGGGCTGGTGGTCTAGGGCTCTAATGAGGAGGTCTGGTGGTGTAGGGCTCTAATGAGTCGTCGCCACCACCGTTTCCACCACTAAATGCCGTGAGAGACAGGGGTCTGGTAGCGGGGGTTTGGAGGACATACTGCCTTATAGCACTACATGTCTGGGGGAGTTTGGGGAGTAAGGCCTTAAACACCCTTGGAGTGAAGGTCAGACATCAAAGGGAGTCAGCACATGATAGAGGTCACAGGAGGGTTCAACATTTGGATTTCTTAGTGTGATAAAGATGTCTCATTACATAAGAAAAAACTAACATTTCTCCTCTGTCTCTTCTCTTTCTCCTCAGATCTCCAGGGTCAAAGTGTCAACCCACCAGGTTGGTAGAGTATAAATCCACAGTGATTATAGCAGTTCAAAATAAGTCAACTTTGTTATTCCACATGGAGAACTGAAAGGTCCCATACATTCAGTATTAAACTACATTAACCAGGCCTCACCAATGTGTTTTCCTCTCTACTGTTTACAGCTGTTAGAATAACCGAAACACTGTCATATCTGTCCTCACCACTGTGTTTTCCTCTCTATTGTTTACAGATGAATACTCAGTCAGACTGGTGAATGGGACCAGTTCTTGTTCTGGGATACTGGAAATCTTTTTGGGAGGAGAGTGGTCAGGTCAATGTTACTGGGTGTCTGAGGAGTTTACAGTATGGACAGTTGTGGGAATTATGGATTTTAGTGAGGTTAGTGGGTGGAGGTTGATGGAGTCTAGTGTGGTGTGTAGACAGGTGGGCTGTGGGAATGTAATAACTACATCTGGAGGACCTCTGATTAGAAAGAGAGAAGGACGTGTCATATATAAATGCACAGGAAAGGAGTCAACTATTAGAGAGTGTGACAGCAGAAAACGATCTACTTCCTGTTATGCTAGAAATTACATTGATGTGACCTGTTCAGGTAAGAGACTGGTAATATTATTTAATTAATGTTTACATGATGTTAATATAAATATGATGGTCATGTGACCTGTTCAGGTAAGAGACTGGTAATATTATTTAATTAATGTTTACATGATGTTAATATAAATATGATGGTCATGTGACCTGTTCAGGTAAGAGACTGGTATTATTATTAATGTTGACATTATTTGATTATAAATATGATGGTCATGTGACCTGTTCAGGTAAACGACTGGTAATATTATTAATGTTGACATTCTTTTATTATAAATATGATGTTCATGTGACCTGGGGGGTATTCCATCAAGGCAGATAAAGGAAAATTCAGGCTTATTTTGATCAGTCTGGCTAATTTAAGTGACAGTTCTGTTCCATTACTGCAGCTTATAGGAATCCCTGCTCAGTAACCAAGGTAACGTATGCCTCTGAACTACCCTGCTACGTCGCAGGCTAACTGTCAGGCTTAATTTAGCTGTGTTTCACGGAATGTCCAAAAGGCCGTTCCGTGTTTTTTCTCCCAACACTGTCCGTGTTCAGCAACATAAGTTCAGAATTTGACCAATCATGAATTGACGTGTTTAATTTAGTTCCAAAGAACATATCAGTAAAAATAAACTATTTAAGAAAAGCACGTCTTACCACTTTCACTGTAAGCCATTAGTTAGGGATAGACCTGGACTATGGCTGAATCTCAAATTGCATACTACATACTGCATACTACAAGTACAGTATGTACTTCGTGGATGATGGTAAAGTACGTACTGTTTAGTACTGTATGTAAGCTAGTTTGCCTGTATAGACTCTGTGCACCAGCGTAGTGAGGAACCTCAGCTTTTGTCTAGAAGTCGGTATTGCAGTTTGCGGTTTACTTACTAATACTCATCTGCATTAGTAAACACCTAAACTCACAACAAGATGAGTGATGCTGTTGTACGGAAAAAAATTAAATATAATGTACGTGACTCATTTAAGTTTCAAGGTACAAGTGGGGCATCATTTTAATCAGGAGAATGTCCTCTTTTTAATAAAATATGGCTTGCACCATTCAATGACTTCAAACGCTAGACTAGAAATAGTCAGAAAAGGCGATTTTTTTATATACTTCCACGTAACGCAGGTTTAAGCGCAATTAATACGATATAGGACCATATGTTTACTTCCTATGCCAGTTGTTATTTTTCAGTTTTGTTGTGAAATGAGGTTACAGTAGTAAAATAAAAGAGGAGACCTGTTTTGGTGCTTTTTCGAGGCTATGGAATTTTAAGCTTCATTCAGGTTGAAGAGGCTGAACGAAGGTTCGTTTCAATTCACTTGCTATGGGGACACGCTAGCGTTCCAGCTCAGCCAGCGTTCTTTTGCCGTTTTTGAGGCTAGGGTGAATTTTTATGCGTTCTATTGTCCTGCCTAATACTACACTAAAAAGGAACACGTCGCTAACTAGCTTAGCCGATAGCCGGCCGGCACACCACAGTAAACTACTTACCCTCGTAGTTGTGCAGATAACTCAATACGTAGAGTTTGAATCCCTTGTTCCGCTTGCTTGTTGGAGCAGGGGACCAGGCATCAACAATTCGATGGACATCACTAATGCTTATTTTAGGCAGGTCTTGGAGACATCTACTAAAAACTGACATTTTGGGCGACGCGGGTGATCGCCTTAAGTAAACCGGAAAATGATATGCCGACATTTGGCTAAAGCGGAAGTTCGTCCATACGCTTGTGCACAGAGTCTATTGGGCATAGACTGTATATATAATGGACGACGCCCTTTCGCTCTTTTCCATTGGTGAAAAATGAAGCCACCAGTGTCCTGATACGGCGCTGACATCTTGGACTTGCGTCTGCGCAGATAGCGATCTTGGGACCAGTTCTGCGCAGTAGTTATGCGCAGTAGCGAGAAGGAAGTAAAGCCGTAAAGCCGCGAAATCAACGGCGCCACCCCTGTGCCCCGCCCTCATTCTCCCTCGCAGAATGCGCATACCGTAATCAATCGCAAGTCCAAGTACAGTACAACCTTTGCTTGTTAAACCTAGACGATATGTTATAGCCTAACTTACATCATGTTTAACCTTAATTTAGAATAGGCCTAATACAAAAATAATTGGTAACTTCTAGCTAACGATCACCTGCTAGCTATTAACATGGCTATTAACGAGGCTTGTTGTCTTTTAGCTAACGTTACCTAGCCCATTACATTTATTTACTAATTAAATAGCTTATAAATTTAACTTACGGAAAAAAAAATTGGGATTGGAAATGCCAGATCGGTTATCACAATGTACTGCAGAACAACCCATTATGTCCGTGTGAAATTATATCAATTATAGAAATTTAGAGATTAAATGTAAAGTTCCAATCTCCTCAGTCCTCCGAAGATTCAGTGGCTCCTCGGCTCAGATAGCTGTCAATCACAGCTGTGAATCACGACGTCACACCGCCGTTTTTAGAGCATTAAATAACTAACTAAAAACAAACTTATTTTAAAAACAAACTCTTGAATTTACATTAGCGTGATACAAACTACAGTAAATGACAGAAACCAGCTTCGGAAAAAATATATTTGAAGGGTAATTTAATTGTTTAGTTGATCTCGCGTCCCATTGAATAACATGGGGAGGGCGGGGTTTATGACCTATACTGGGACCACTCACCAGGGGGCGATCGAGACGTTTTGGCTTCACTTTTCAGGGCTTGTGCGGCACGCTTGCTATTGGGACTGACTGGGAGCTACTGTAACGTGGTGGTAGTGTAGCAGGAACCAGGCGCAGGCAGACTTGGATTCTATTGTTAAATTTAATGAAAACAAAACACAGAACAGTAAACATAAACTGAAACAAAGTGAAGTGCTGCTATATTACAGCGAAAATGAAACACTCATCAGGCACATGCAACATAAAATTTTAATATCATCAAAAAGTTGATTTATTTCAGTCATTCCATTCAAAAAGTGAAACTTGTATAATGTATACATTCATTCCACACAGACTGATATATTTCAAGTGTTATTTCTTTTAATTTTGAGGATTATAACTGACAAGTAATGAAAACCCCAAATTCAGTATCTCAGAAAATCTGAATATTTTGGAAAGGTTCAATATTGAAGACACCTGGTGCCACACTCTAATCAGCTAATTAACCCAAAACACCTGCAAAGGCCTTTAAATGGTCTCTCAGTCTAGTTCTGTAGGCAACACAATCATGGGGAAGACTGCTGACTTGACAGCTGTCCAAAAGACGACCATAGACACCTTGCACAAGGAGGGCAAGACACAAAAGGTCATTGCTAAAGAGTCTGGCTGTTCACAGGGCTCTGTGTCCAAGCACATTAATAGTGGCGAAGGAAAGGAAAAGATGTGGTAGAAAAAAGTGTATAAGCAATAGGGATAACCGCACCCTGGAGAGGATTGTGAAACAAAACCCACTAAAAAATGTGGGGGAGATTCACAAAGAGTGGACTGCAGCTGGAGTCAGTGCTTCAAGAACCACCACGCACAGACGTATGCAAGACATGGGTTTCAGCTGTCACATTCCTTGTGTCAAGCCACTCTTGAACAAGACACAGCGTCAGAAGTGTCTCGCCTGAGCTAAAGACAAAAAGGACTGGACTGCTGCTGAGTTATGTTCTCTGATTAAAGTAAATTTAGCATTTCCTTTGGAAATCAAGGTCCCAGAGTCTGGAGGAAGAGAGGAGGTTGCACAGAATCCATGTTGCTTGAAGTCCAGTGTAAAGTTTCCACAGTCAGTGATGGTTTGGGGTGCCATGTCATCTGCTGGTGTTGGTCCACTTTGTTTTATGAGGTCCAAGGTCAACGCAGCCGTCTACCAGGAGATTTTAGAGCACTTCATGCTTCCTGCTGCTGGAGATGCAGATTTCATTTTCCAACACGACTTGGCACCTGCACACAGTGCCAAAGCTACCAGTACCTGGTTTAAGGACCTTGGTATCCCTGTTCTTAATTGGCTAGAAAATACTCCTGAAAATCTATGGGGTATTGTGAAGAGGAAGATGCGATACGCCAGACCCAACAAGGCAGAAGAGCTGAAGGCCACTATCAGAGCAACCTGGGCTCTCATAACACCTGAGCAGTGTCACAGACTGATCGACTCCATGCCACGCCGCATTGCTGCAGTAATTCAGGCAAAAGGAGCCCCAACTAAGTATTAAGTGCTGTACATGCTCATACTTTTTATGTTCATACTTTTCAGTTGGCCAACATTTCTAAAAAAAAAAAAGTTTTGTATTGGTCTTAAGTAATATTAAAATGTTCAGAGATACTGAATTTTTGGATTTTCATTAGTTGTCAGTAATAATCATCACAATTAAAAGAAATAAACATTTGAATATATCAGTCTGTGTGTATTGAATTAATATAATATACAAGTTTCACTTTTTGAATGGAATTACTGAAATGAATCAACTTTTTGATGATATTCCAATTTTATGACCAGCACCTGTATAGCAACAAATAACGACACCTGGAGGGAGCAGATGAGGAACATTTAAACATTGATGGGACGATTGGGACCTGGTGTGCATGATTATGGGAGACAAGACAATGACTGAGTCTGGGGTGAGTTCATGAAGGGACGGGAACCGGGAGTGCACGATACGATGGCGCTAGTCATCACCGTACCGTGACACCTACAATGTGATAATATTGTGTCTCAACATTACATTTTGTTGCGCATTAACATCACGCCAAGTTTTAGTATTTTTCTAGATACAATTACGCTGAGCATTGTGTTAAACTGACTAACATTTCTCATGAAGTTTACTTCCACAATAAATAGCATCTATGAACTGTATGGCTTTTGCCACTGGCCGTTTTAAAAGCATATAAGCCAGTAATACTAGTATCTTACTACTTGGAATAGTCATAAGAATTTAGCAATTGCTAGTGAGACTGAAGACGAACTTTTAACTGCCAAAGCTATTTTCAAGGCACAACAACGTTCGACACCAATACAATAACCAGGGGCAACTGGTCCTTAGGGGCAGGTGAAGCGCAGCCCCACCTGTTGTAAACAGAAAGAACTGCAACAAAATTATTTTTCATTTCTTGAAGATTACTTCCTATAATTTATTATCTATGAATATAGCATCTTCCTAAATTGTATATAATTTGTGTTAGGATTTTATTTCATGTTCATTGGTCCCTGCCTTGCTGCTTCAGACTGCATTCTGCCGATTCGGGTTTACAGTAGTAGGCCATAGGCTAAGCGTGAATGTGGGGCTAGCCCCTCTCTCACAATGCAATGTACATTGTAAATGTGAACATATTAATACTCATGCTCAGAATGTTAGTGTGATCAATGTAGATCACACAAATTTGATGCCAAATGGGGCTGACAGCCGGTAGCCCCACTACAGCGTAATTTCGTATTTCTGTCTGTCTGGCGCCAACATTAGTCGGCAAGAACAGCGAAGAGGGTAGATTGTCTTTGCTAGCTTGTTAGCGTCACAAACACCAGATAACTTGAAAAAATGAATAAAATGGATTTCGTACTCGAGCACCGGTTTGAAACCCTTAATTTGGAGGAGAGTTCTTGAAGTGAAGCGACATCAGCCACGGGATATTGTCATCACTCAAACTGTAAAATAACCGCAAGTTTAACGTGGAGTGGTTTTTGAAGAAAAAGTGGCTAACAGTTAGCATACAAAAGAAGGCACTCTTCTGTTTTCCATGTCTGCTATTTAGTGGTCATAGTCACTAGATGAGAGTTATATACATTTAGGGGTCATAGTCACTAGATGAGAGTTATATACATTTAGGGGTCATAGTCACTAGATGAGAGTTATATACATTTAGGGGTCATAGTCACTAGATGAGAGTTATATACATTTAGGGGTCATAGTCACTAGATGAAAGTTATATACATTTTGGGGTCATAGTCACTAGATGAGAGTTATATACATTTAGGGGTTATAGTCACTAGATGAAAGTTATATACATTTAGGGGTCATAGTCACTAGATGAGAGTTATATACATTTAGGGGTCATAGTCACTAGATGAAAGTTATATACATTTTGGGGTCATAGTCACTAGATGAGAGTTATATACATTTAGGGGTCATAGTCACTAGATGAGAGTTATATACATTTAGGGGTCATAGTCATTAGATGAGAGTTATATACATTTAGGGGTCATAGTCACTAGATGAGAGTTATATACATTTAGGGGTCATAGTCACTAGATGAGAGTTATATACATTTAGGGGTCATAGTCACTAGATGAGAGTTATATACATTTAGGGGTCATAGTCACTAGATGAGAGTTATATACATTTTGGGGTCATAGTCACTAGATGAGAGTTATATACATTTAGGGGTCATAGTCACTAGATGAGAGTTATATACATTTAGGGGTCATAGTCACTAGATGATAGTTATATACATTTAGGGGTCATAGTCACTAGATGAGAGTTATATACATTTAGGGGTCATAGTCACTAGATGAGATATACATTTAGGGGTCATAGTCATTAGATGAGAGTTATATACATTTAGGGGTCATAGTCACTAGATGAAAGTTATATACATTTAGGGGTCATAGTCACTAGATGAGAGTTATATACATTTTGGGGTCATAGTCACTAGATGAGAGTTATATACATTTAGGGGTCATAGTCACTAGATGAGAGTTATATACATTTAGGGGTCATAGTCACTAGATGAGAGTTATATACATTTAGGGGTCATAGTCACTAGATGATAGTTATATACATTTAGGGGTCATAGTCACTAGATGAGAGTTATATACATTTAGGGGTCATAGTCACTAGATGAGATATACATTTAGGGGTCATAGTCATTAGATGAGAGTTATATACATTTAGGGGTCATAGTCACTAGATGAAAGTTATATACATTTAGGGGTCATAGTCACTAGATGAGAGTTATATACATTTTGGGGTCATAGTCACTAGATGAGAGTTATATACATTTAGGGGTCATAGTCACTAGATGAGAGTTATATACATTTAGGGGTCATAGTCATTAGATGAGAGTTATATACATTTAGGGGTCATAGTCATTAGATGAGAGTTATATACATTTAGGGGTCATAGTCACTAGATGAGAGTTATATACATTTAGGGGTCATAGTCACTAGATGAGAGTTATATACATTTAGGGGTCATAGTCACTAGATGAGAGTTATATACATTTAGGGGTCATAGTCACTAGATGAGAGTTATATACATTTAGGGGTCATAGTCACTAGATGAGAGTTATATACATTTTGGGGTCATAGTCACTAGATGAGAGTTATATACATTTAGGGGTCATAGTCACTAGATGAGAGTTATATACATTTAGGGGTCATAGTCATTAGATGAGAGTTATATACATTTAGGGGTCATAGTCATTAGATGAGAGTTATATACATTTAGGGGTCATAGTGACTAGATGAGAGTAATATACATTTAGGGGTCATAGTCACTAGATGATAGTTATATACATTTAGGGGTCATAGTCACTAGATGAGAGTTATATACATTTAGGGGTCATAGTCACTAGATGAGAGTTATATACATTTAGGGGTCATAGTCACTAGATGAGAGTTATATACATTTTGGGGTCATAGTCACTAGATGAGAGTTATATACATTTAGG